>NC_056739.1:1698179755-1698449755 GCF_019279795.1 Protopterus annectens
CCACTGCAGGACTGCCCAAATCAGCTTTTTTTGGACCTTGCTATATGCTTTCTCCAAGTCTAAGAATGCCCAGTTGGACTCTTTCTTTATCTCTAACTTCTTCTCAACTATCTTAGGTTCATAGGTTCATAGGTTCATACTAGGCTATCTGCCCTAGGGCATTTGTAAGCCTAGCCAGAGTGTGTGTGGCTTTCACCACCCCTTAGGATGAGAATACTATGCCCATTTAGGGTTTAGTTTACTGTGCCTCTGTCTAGTAGTGACACAGAGATGACCCTCGGGGTTAACCTATGATCTCCCATCCACTCGTCAAGATTTCTCTTGAAGAGAGTTAGTGAGGGGCTCTGCCTAATATGGACTGGGATTCTGTTCCAGAGTGTAGGGAGCCTCTGGGTTATGAATCTGTCCCTCCAGCACGTCCTGTTTATTTCTGTGTTGAGATTCAAATCTCTTGTTCTCGTGTCTCTGATGGATTTGGATTTTCTGAGGTGGAGCATGTCCATTAATTCCAGATTGGACATGGCCTTGTATGTCAGGCATAGATCACCTCTGAGTAGGCGGTATGTGACTGAATAGAGCTGGAGTTTCTTCAGCCAGGCAGCATATGACATATGTTTGAGACCCTTTATCCTCTTGGTGAGGAACTTTTGGGGTCTTTCCAACTGCTGCAGGTATCGGGTAAGATACATCCCAAATGGGGCATTGTACTCAATCATGGGCTTGATAAGAGGAGAGTACAGGGGCACAATGACCTCTCTTGATCTAGATGTGAATCCCTTCATGATAAGGTGGGTAATATAGTAGGTCTTCCTAACCACTTTGGCAATGTGAGTGTCAAATGAGAGGTTACTGTCAACTTGGGTCCCTAGGTCCCTGATTACCTCTTCCGTACTTTGTGGGTACCTTGTTTTTCCCAAAGAGTATGACTATACATTTTTTGGCGTTCAGCTTAAGGCCATGGCTCTGGCACCAATTATCCATTTCTATGAGGCCTCTCTGAAGGATGCTTGTGTCCGCTGGAGTATCAATTATGGTGCCCAGTTTGCAGTCATCTGCGAACTTTGTCAGCCACAATCCTCCTATGTTTGCCTGCACCTCGGAAAAATAAATGCCGAACAAGAGGGGTCCCAGGACTGAGCCCTGTGGGACACCGCTTGTGACCGGCTTAGAGTCTGACATGGCTCCAGCAACTCTGACCCTGTGGGTTCTGTCCTTGAGCCAGTTTGCAACCCATCTTGTGACATATGGGTTTACATTTAAGCTGGTGAGTTTGTCTATCTGTCTTACTGAAAACAATGGGTCAGTTGTGCTGCATCCTGATATGAATCTGAATTGCTCATATCCCATCTACTTTCTACTATTCTGTATATTTGTTTATCAATCACCCTCTCCAGAAATTTCATGCAGTGTGAGAGAAGTTTGTTACCTCTGTACTGCCCGCAGATTTGAATGTCCCCTTTGTTCTTGTACACTGGCATGAGTATGCTTATTCTTCAGTCATCTGGGATAAGCCTTCCTCTCCACACTGATATGAGTACCCTCAGGAGCTGTTTCTCCCCTATCTCGCACAGCATCTTTATCATATCTGCTGTGACCTCATCTGAGCCTGCTGCTTTCCCTGACTTCATTTTCCATAGTGCTGTTCTTACTTCTTGTATTGTGAGCTTCTCCTCTTCTTTCATTGTAGACTATGTCTGGGGTAGTACAGCTTCTGTGGGGTTTCCTTCATTCAGAAACTGCTGGAAGTACTCCTTCCATCTGCCTTTGATGTCCTGTGGAATGGTAAGCAGGTTGCTGCTGGCATCTCTTATGAAGGGTGTCTGACTATCTTCTTTATCTTTTTGCCTTTGCCTTGCAAATTGATATAGTTTCTTTGTGCCATCTACTGACTCATGTTTCAGATGCTGGTAGGTGCTTCTGATGGGTCTATATTATAACATTGAAGTTCTCTAACATCGAATGTTATTATATCGAACCCGTAATGTCGAACGCCGAAAACAGCGAAGGTGCAGGACATCGAATTCTTTCCCAGGGAAAGAATTCGGTGGGCCGTTGCTGTGGCTTCACTGTTTTCAGCGTTCGATATGTTGGAGCGTTACGGGTCGGGTTCAGGTAAATGTGCAATTGTGTGTAGGTTAGGGGGCGGGTTAGGTGAGTTAGGGTTAGGGAGCGGGTCAGGTAAGTGTGCGGTTGTGTGGATATTAGTGTTAGGGCGCGGGTTCAGGTAAGTGTATGATTGTGTGTATGTTAGGGTTAGGGGTGGGTTAGGTGAGTTAGGGTTAGGGCGCGGGTCAGGTAAGTGTGTGATTGTGTGCAGGTTAGGGTTACGGGGCGGGTTAGGTGAGTTAGGGTTAGGGCGCGGGTGAGGTGAGTGTGCGATAGTGATGGACCTTAGGGTTAGGGTTCAGTTAAGGTAAGTGGATAGCTAGTACTGTATGTAAAGTTTAGTTAAGGTGTAGGATTTTAAGTGTATGTGTGTGTGGATGGCTGTTTTTTGTGTGTGTTTGTGCTGTGTTTATGTTTCTTGGAACAGCGAATTTTTTTCCTGGGAAAAAATTCGCTATTCTGGCTGTTTGATGTTTTCACACTTCGGTGTTTAGGGTTCGATATAATAACATTCAATGCTAGAGAACTTCGATGTTATGATATAGACCCGCTTCTGATGCCTGGTTCTTTGGTATTGCAATTCCTTTTTTGCCTTCTTTGTTAGCCAAGCAGTATTCCTTCCTAGTCTGGTCTATTTTTTCTATCTTCCACTTTTTGCTGCATACCTTCTTTCTTTTGAAGACTTCCTGGACTTCTGCATTTTATCAACAGCTTTCCCTAAGTACTTTATTTCCATACCTGGCTCAGCTGCATATCTGTTCTGTAGTCCTCATGCATGCTATTTTGAGGTGCTGCCATTCTTCTTCAACTCCACCTATTTTCTCTTATTTCTGAGGTATTAGAGCCCTGAGTAATTTATTGAACTGTTGTGCTTTCTGTCCAGTCAACGTCCAGGTCTTTAGCCTTGTCTCTGTTAACCTCAGAGCTTTCTCTGACTACTGCTTGTAGCTGATTGTGGCAAACAGTGGTTTATGCTGTGGGCCAACTGTTTCACTGGGGTTGACGTTGCAATTAATTATTCTGCCACAGTACCCTTTTCTTACTAGGAGGAAGTCTACCTGAGTTGCATGTTGGCCAGTATTGTATGTGATCTTGTGAATGTCTGTCTTTTTGAACCATGCGCTGGCTACTACCAAGCCATTTACCAGACAGAAGTCTACAATGGCCTCCCCTTCTTTATTCCTGTTGCCCAACTCATGTGGACTCAGGCAGTCATCATATCCTATTCTGTCTGCCCTGATATGTGCATTCAAGCCACCCATTATTAACACCAGTTCATGTTGTCCTGCTTTATCTAGTAGGTCCTGCAACTGCTGCTTATATGCACTCTTTTCCTCACTATCACAATCCTGTTGTGGGACATATGCTGAGATTATGAATACTGCCCTATTATTAGGCTGGAGTCTGATTGTCACGAGTCTGTCACTAATTCTGATGACACCCCTCACTGCCTTCTGGAGCTTACTTTCACAAGAAAAGCTGTCAAAAGCTTCAAGTGCAAATTTGTGTTAATTGGTACAACAGATCCATGAAAAACATTATATAGACAAAGAAACATTGGGCTGCTTGGAAAAAGAAGTATCTGAGAAAGTGCAAAAATATAAAGAACAAAACCTGGAGATTTTTGAAAGGTATAATAAAGAAATATAGACATGGAAAATAAATAGAAATCTGATATGGCACAGTTTTTATGCAATGGAGAAAGCAAAATTAATCAATACAAAAAAGTGGCTGCAAAGATATGTGAAGAGAAATACAGGCAAAGGCACACGGATATGGAAGAAATATAATCACAAAGGGGGAGTGTAGAAAAGAAGCTTAGTAAAATAGAAGTTAAACTGATAGAAGCTGAAGTTATGGAATACTTGTGAAGCAATGGGTTTAGTGTAGAAAGTCTAACACAGGTTATGTCACAGCATGATGGAACAATGAGTCCCCAAAGTAAGGAGAAACAGGTGGAGCATGAAACATCTGAAGAAGAAATATGGGACATTGGAAAGCAAACGAGATTTAATATTGTGCAATATTTGTGCAAAGGAGAAAGCAAAACTAATCAATGCAAAAAAGCAGCACCAAAGACATTTGAAGAGAAATACAGGTAAATACATCTAGATATGGAAAATTTCGCAATACACAAAAAAAAAATAAGAAAACAAAGGAGGAAACTAGAACAGAGGATTAGTAATGAAGAAGTTAAAGAAATAGAAACTGAAGTTATGGATCACCTGTGAAGTGAAGTATTTAGTGTAGAAATTCCAGCTCTGGTAATGTCACAGCCTGATGGAACAATGAGTCTCCAAATTAAAGAGAAACAGGTGGAATGGGAACCATGTGATCATTTGCCATGTGAAGATACTCTGGAGCTTTCAGTAGGAAGCAAGTACAAAAGTTAACTTGGAGTTGCACAGCAAGAGAAAGGGTAAGAAACACGACAACTCTGACCCAGTCATTGTTCTGGAAAGATAGGCCAGTTTGTTGCTATATGAAATAACAATGGATGATGCAGAATGAAGGTGAAGAGAATACATCACAGGAAGATGTTCTGGAACCTTCTGTACAGTGTCCACAGTAAGCGGAGAACAAAGAATGTGGCTTCAGTTTAGAAGATCTAAAGGAAGAGTTGCTTGATTTAATAGAGATGACTAGACGTACTCAGATTGATAAAAGAAATAGATTACAGAAAGTCAATAAAACCCAAAATGTTAGAAGTCTGATGAAACAAATTAATACAGTAATCAAGAATATTAATATAAATTCATGTGATATATGTGCAGCTAAATTTATGCCAGATAAAGTCTTACCACAAAAGCACGTGTCAAAAAATGAAAGAAAAGGGAAGAAATTAAATCCCATCATGAAAGTATCGAACAGAGAAAACTAAAGCAATTAAGACAAGAAATGTCACCATTAGAAGAGTATAGAAGGGGAAATAGATTGACAAAAATAATTAGAAATATGGTCATAATAAAAACAACATGAAGTATCAGAACAGATCAGGATCTATCGAACACTGTTGCAAATAATAAACTAAAGCTATCAGCACAGGCAGAAAAACTTACAGATAAATATGAAGGAAAAGTACAAAATAAGCAATTCATTGATGACCGCCAAAAATGTATAGGGAATTGAGAAATAAAACAAAAGGAATAGAAACATCACCAAAAATAAAAAAGAAATAAACACATTTTGGAGAAATATCTATGAAGTCCCTGTGGAATATAACAAAATTCTGAATGGACAGAAGAAGTAAAAGAAGCAGTGAGATGTTCAAATGTACAGGTTATGAAATGAGATGAAGTAATGGCCAGAGAAACTGAAACAAAATTAGGAAAAGCCCCAGGCCCAGATGCAGCACCTAACTTCTGGTTAAAAGTATTAGCATCTTTACATGAAGATTTATCCCTAAGTAAGAACTATTTATATGTGCATCCCAAACAGGATAAACCAAAAAAACAGGTTAACAACAGGAAAAATAATACTCCTCCTTAAGATAGAACCTGCAAGCTATACTAAAAATTATAGACCAAAAACTTGCCTTCTGATGATGTATATACTGTATATATTGGAACTGATGCTGACAGAGTTTATAGTCATTTGGAAGAAAACTCAATCATGCCAATAGAACAAAAGAGTAACAAAAGAAAGTCATATGGAACAAAGGATCATTTGTTCTTAAATAAACCTAAAATGGAGAATTGGAAAAGGAGAAAAAGTTAGTATGGCATGGATAGATTACAAAAAAGCCTTTGACATCATTCCACATTCATGGATAAAGGAGAGCGTACAGATGTATAAGATATACCCTGCATTGAGCAATTACATCACACTGTCCATGAAACAATGGCAAACCACTTTGCAGCTAAGCCATGTTAAAGGACAAATTATTATTCCAGGAATAAACATTCAAAGAGGGAATATTCCAGAGTGACTTTGTCACCACTGATCCTTTGTGTTGCCCTTAACCTGTTAAACTGTCTACTTAACAAATTAGGTTATGGTCACAGTTTGGCTCACAGAAAACAACTGTGTAAAGACTTTTCACCATCTTTTTGTGGATGATTTAAAACTGTATAGTTCATCAGATGTGAAGCTGAAAGTACAACTGCAAGTTTTAAAACGTTCTCAGATTATATAAATATGTGATTTTGTCTTGATAAATGTGCAAAAGCAGCATTTAAAGAAGTAAAGCTGTAGCACCAAGAAAATATCAGTCTTGGACCAGAATGTGATATAAAGGAAGTTGAGCAGGAGGGCATGTATAACTATTTTGGAATTGCTGAAGGATCAACAATAAAACATAAACAAATGTGAGCAAAACTCAATAAGGAATACTTTAGAAGGTTAAAATTAACTCTAAAACAGCCCTGACATTTAGGAACAAAGTTCAGGCTATAAACAACTTAAGGTTAATCATCTGTGAACTGAGGGGTTGGAACTAGGAACTAAACATTTTATTTAAGGGATAAAATAAAACATTTCAGAGCTTTACTGGAAAGGTTCACCCAGACTCTACAACAGTTTGTTGTGAAAGAAAGGTTAGTTTGCTTTTTATTTCTTGTATTTTGTATTACTTTATTGCCTTTTTCTATTTTGTATACTGTGATTTGATTTCTTTACACTGTGCTTTACTTGTATTCATCTTTTAACTGCATATTAAAACTTGAAAAGAGACCACAGCTTTGTCTCTTATGAGTCAGACAGAAAATTTTCCTACACTCCCACCCTGTTAGTGTTTTGTTCTTAAACACCACTGTCTTTCTAGTTGCATGTCCCTTATGTTAATTTGACTATATATCTTGTTTCCTCTCTGCTTTTACTGGCTGGTGTGAGCAAGCACAAAATTGTCATTTTGTGAAATCACTCCCCTTCAACTATTTAAATTTATTGGCCATTCTACTGTATTCCACAGTACCAAATACAAAAGTTCCCACCCCCTTTCAATCTATCTTGATCTTTTAAAAATAGTGTCTCTTCACTAAAACATAACTTTTTAGACAGCTAAAACTTAAGTTACCCACTTTCATATCTAACTGCTTAGTGCACACTGCAGTGTTTAGGATAAACCATTTTTTTCATCTTACCTTTAAGCATCTATTCTAAGACCAGTCCACATTCTGCCTCTCAGTAGTCATCTTGGGATTAGTGCTTCTATTTTCTCCTGGTGAGAGGAGTACAGTGACATTATTTCCTGGGACTGCTGATCACTGCCGATCACCAGAAAGCCTAATAACTGCTTTATAAGTGACAGCTTGGAATCTGTGCTTATATTCTGATCCTGGTGAGAGTAAGAGCAGAGTGCATTGATTCCTGACTGCTTCTGTTTGGAGAGTGCGTGTCTGTGCTATTCAAGGCATCTACCAGAAAAAGGTTACAAGCCTGTAGACCCTTGCATCATCTGGGACAAGACTGTGGATCACCAAACAGGCTGTGGCCTGCTTCTCTTCTTGAGTTTGGTGCTATCATTTTGGTCTCATGAGAGAAGAAGCAAAGGAGTATTGTATTGCAACAAAGTGAAGCTGTGGTGAGACCAGCATTAGTAGTAGCCATTCATGTGACTCCCCTCTTTTAATCATTCTTGACAAGCTAATTCTTTGTTTTCAGTAAGTACTGCTTGATTTGTTTCTAACTTCAGAATATCTGCCTAAATACTTCATCCTTAAATTTTCAGGGTCTACTTATTAGTTTCCCTCAAGTGTTTGGCAGTGCTCTATACAGACTCAAACACCTTGAGTGACATTTTTCCTGTAAAAGCACAAATGAAATTTCTGCACACAGGACAGCTAGTTTGCAGTGACAAACACTGTCCACATAGTTGCAAACTGGATACTCCTGACAGTGATTGATATTCTCACTCCAACAGTCTAATCAATAAAAAAGGTATGTTGAGATCGATATGAACTTTCCTACTGTCTCTGTTACCAGCTTGGTGGATATGGGCATCCTGAAGCAATGTAGAAATTGCCTCATGTTTACTGACAACCAGTTAATTCTCAAATAAACTGATTTGGTATGTGAGAGATGTATTTACACAATATCACTGGAGGCAAAGCTCTCACATAAAAGTACTCCTAATGTCAATAAGGTTGTCAGTAGTACACATGCTACACCCATCATACACAATTCAAAGCAGACATATAGACCCACATATACTGAGGCACTTACATGTAACCTTCCCAAACCACAAAGACCTCTTAGACAAAGTACACATAAGAAATACCCTCAGCAGCCCCAAATGCACTCTTTCAAAACAATACCCACATCAACACGTAGCGCTACATCTCATGGATCCTCTACCTCTAAGCCCATAAGGCAAGTCACCACACAATCCAACATTATAGTCATTGGAGACTCCATCATGAGACACACCGATGTCCCTCTCACCAGGCTGAGTAACGAGAAAGTTATGGTCAGTTGCTTATCAGGGGCTAGGATCCACCACATTATGCATGCACTCAGGTCATTGGACCACAATTACAAATATGACTCAGTCATAGTCCATGCAGGAGTAAATGACGTGAGATGTACCTCCATAGACTATATGAAGAGAGACATCATAGAGCTCTTGGAATATGTTTCTCAGGCTGGTATGAGCCTAGCATTGAGCAGCATTTTACCTTCTCCAAGCATGATGCCACAATATGAACAAAAGGTGATTGACTTTAATAATTGGCTTAGTTTCTGGTGTCATTCTAAGGGGGTGCAATATTTGTCACCATGGAAGGAGATGGTCAACAGACCATGCTGCTTTGCCAGGGATGGTCTGCACCTCTCCCCTCTAGACTTTCGAATATTAGCTAAAACATTGTCTTCCCCCATAGTGCCATTTTTAGGCAATGCCAAACTGAAAGTACTTCTGACACAACAATCAAAACCAAGAAAATCTAAAGGTATTACTGCTCAGTGCTAGAGCCTAAATAAAAAAACTCCACTCCCTGGAAGCTCTCTTTACCCTAGAGAATGCTGATGTCTGTGCAGTCTCTGAGAGGTGGTTAAAAGCCACGGACAGCATACCAATAGTCCAAGGTTATAATGTCTTCCACACATTTAGACCAGCTACTTCACAGGCAGGGACTAAAGGTGGAAGTGTCTCTATCTATATCAAAAATAAATATACTTCAAGGCTGGTCAAACAGGACAATGCACTTGAGCTACTCCATGTTCAAATCACCATAGGTAAAATCCAGTACCACATCCTTGCAAGCTATAGGTGCCCCTCTATGACCCCGGAAACCCATACCATATATTTAAAATTATTAGAAACACTAACCATCCAACCCAATACCATATTCATGGTTGACTTTAATTACCCCCCTAGTAACTGGGAATCATATACAACATCAAACGTACATGCACAGAGATTCCTGGAGTTTGTAAACACAAACTCCCTAGATCAGATAGTCAATACACCAGCCAGGGGTGCAACCATACTGGATGTGGTCCTCACTAATATGAGAGAGTGCTGCACACACCCTACTGTAATGCCTTCCCTGATAAGGTCAGACCACAAAATGGTCTCCTTTGAAGTAAAAATAAAACCTGGACCCCCAGCTAAACCGGAAATATTCAGGAACTATTCTAAGGCTAACCTCCTGCTATTAAGTGAGAACCTGTCAAAATTTCAAGCCCCTATAAACCCTGAGAACACTTCTGCATATGCAGAAGTGTTCACAGAAACCCTGTAAAAGCATGTTAATAGCTGCATAGAGGCAGTTGTACCCACTAGGAAGAAGTACAGAACTAACACAAAAAACAAGCCACCCTGGTGGAATCACAAAATCAATTGAATGTATAACAGGAGGAAGAAAATCATGGCAAACATTAGGAGGTGCAGCACCCAGCAGAATAAAGGCACTCTCATCAAACTAAACAAACAACTCAGAGGACAAATAAAGTCTGCCAAAGCCAGATTTGGGGTAAGTTTGCCTCCCAGGCTAAAGACAACCATAAAGCATTATTTAGCTATGTCCACAACCTCAAAGGCAATACACAATTGTGTGCAGAGCTCATTGTAAATGGCACCACCCATACTGAGCCAGAAGATATAGCAAACCTCCTGGGTGATAAATTCAGCTCCAACTTTACTTCCCTCTCCCCCTCAACCTTCCCTCAGGAAATATAATCAAATATAACTTGCCCTACTATCACTAGGGAACAGGTCCTTAATGCTCTGTCTAAGACCAATAACACTGCATCAATGGGCCCAGACAATATCCCAGGATGTCTTCTAAATATCATGAAACATGAGCTATCAGGGCCTCTGGAATTACTATTTAACTGTAGCCTCCAAACAGGCTTTGTGCCTCATGAATGGAGAAAGGCAACAGTTATCCTTCTGCACAAAGGTGGGCCATCTACAGACCCTGGAAACTACAGACCCATAAGTCTCACTAGTCTTATATGTATTGCCATGGAAAGAAATATCATGGAGATGATCAATAGGGATATAGTAAACCTCCAAACACTGGACCCAACCCAGTTTGGTTTCGTCAAGGGCAACTCATGCCTACTCAACCTGGTGGACTTATTTGAGAAGGTCACCAAAGCAATGGACGAAGGCAAAATCGTTCACACTGCCTACCTTGATCTGGCCAAGGCATTTGACACAATACCCCATTCAGGCATTGTTGACAAACTCAAGAGGTTAGGTACAAACCCCTGTGTAACCTGGTGGATAGCCAACTGACTCACAGATAGGACCCAGGAAGTTAGAACTGGGGAGTCCACCTCTACAAAGAGGCCAGTCACAAGTGGAGTCCCTTAGGGATCAGTCCTTGGACTGCTCCTTTTTGGCAGTTACTTCTCAGAAGTCAAGGCCAATGTCACTGGTCTCTGGGTGACTAAATTTGCAGGTGATTGCAAATTAGGCACTGTCATCGAATCTCATACTTACACAAATGTTCTTCAGGAGGGGCTGACACAGTCAAACAACTGGTGTCAGAGCCATGGACTAAAACTAAATGCCAAGAAATGCATAATAATATCCTTTGGGAAGTCATCCATCCCTAGTAACTATCATATTGACGACACACCCCTTAGACTTGACCCAGTAGTCAGGGACTTAGGGGCACACATAGATAATAATCTAGCCTTTGATCATCACGTGTCTACAGTGGTGAGGAAATCATTCTATGTTGCACAACTTATAAACAAAGGTATGGCATCAAAGTCCAAGGAATTCATTGTTCCACTGCATTCGGCACTCACCAGACTTATTATTGAGTACAATGCCCCCTTTGGTATGTACCTAACCAGGCATATCCAACAACTGGAACGTCCACAGAGGTTTCTCACTAAAAGAATACAGGGTGTAAGTAATATGTCTTATGCAGACTGCCTCAAGGCCCTATCCCTGTATTCTGTCTCCTACAGGCTTTTGAGGGGAGATCTATGCCTGGCATATAGGGCATTGTCAGGCCCCACTCTGACGGACCTCCTGCATATCCACAAAACAAACAGTACCAGAATTATTCATTCTAAAGACTTAAACCTTACCTGTGATATAAATAGGACCTGCTGGAGAGATAGGTATGTATCCCAGAGACTACCCCATCTGTGGAACAGGCTCCCCATCTATGTGAAGCAGACTTCCTCCCTAATCCAATTCAAGTGTAACTTGGACAACTGGATAGGAAACTGGAAATTCATCCCTGGTTTGGCACCTATATCTCCAATGCAAACAGGTAACCTGTAAGTGGTTCATCTCCCAGGCCCATGCTTACACTTATCAAGGGTGTCAGAACTTGTTAGAGATTTGGGATGCATGGCTAGGCTTAAAAAGGCCCTTGTGGTCATTAGCCTAGTAAACACCTATGAACCAGTTTGTTCTTCCTGTTCTAACTTACAGTTATGAGGTGATTGGTCCCAAAAGGTACTTAATCGGTTGGATAAGAAAACAAGAAAAATATTTCATGCTTATCAAATGATATATAAAAATCAGTGTATACCAAGATTATATGTTCCTCATTCTGAAGAAGGTATGGGCTTTCTCAAAATTGATTAGTTGTATAGATCTGCAATCATAGGACTGCATACATATCTGCTGACCTCATCAGATCCAAACATAGTGAAAAGATAGTGAACGTTTTAAAACATGAACAGAAAAAAAAATCTAAGATGACTTTCCTGTGTAGTTTAGCAGAAGCATGTCAGTGTCAAGTAGAAAAGGAAACCAAATCAGAAGTAGACAAAAATCAGGCAACAACTAAATGTGCCAAAAAATAAAAGGAAGAGTAGAAGGAAAAAGATAAGATGAGAAGGCAAAAAAATGTGAAAATGGCATAAATATTACTGCAAGAAAAGAAAACTAATGGAACAACCTCATGTTGATCAGGATCTGATCCAGGAATGGTTAAGGAGAGGTGAATTTAAACCAAAAGATGAAAGGTTAATATTGGTGGCCCAGGATAGTGGACCATATACACACTGGTTTACAAAGTCCATTGAACATGTGGGAGAAACAGACAAAAACAGGTTCTGAAAAACACAACTGGAAACAGTCACACATTTTGTTGTTGCGTGTGATACACTAATGGCAGAAGACTTGTATACTGAAAAGCATAATAATGTGGCAAGAATGTTGCATTTGGGATTGTGCAAACATTAAATACTGAAGTAGCTGAGAAGCATTGGAAACATGAGCCACAGAGCATTATAGGCAATGATGAAGTCTACATCGCATGGGACTACCCATTACCAACAAATTCAAAAAATAGATGCGAGATATAGTACTCCATGAAAAGAAGACAAAAATAGCATTGATCATTGAAATTGCTACACAGAGTGATTACAGTGTCTTACATACAGAGAGATACAAAGTCATAAAATACCAGGATTTTCAGGCAGAAACAAGGCAATGTGGAACAATGATACCCAGACAGTTCCAATACTAGTAGTAGCAAGGGGTCTCATAAAAAACAACTTTACATTTATATTTAGATATGCTACTGATGCATGTAACGCTGTATGAACTGCAGAAGGAGTCAGTTCCTTGCACATTGCGGGTGCTGGGAAGAGAACTTTTGGCAAGTATTAAAGAATGAAACAATACTAATCCTGAACATTAATCATACTTTGACTCAGGAATAAGGTCCAGTCCTGTCACAGTATTAGAAACCCTGAAGAAGAAATTAAACATGAGGAGCCTCTCCCTCATCACAATTCCCACACCATTTCTAGCCTGTCCTCCCCCTGAATGCTAGACTCTGGATTGCATGCCAAGTGGCTATGCTGAGCTGCTCTTCCATTTTGTTTCCTGGATACATAGTATGCCCAGCTTCTTCCTTACCATCATGTCATCCACTTCCAAGCAGCATCCTGTCATTGAACCTGCACTGATTGAAACAATTCTTAGTTCAGGCTTGGTAGGTGACTGGTTTTACATCCAGCTTTCACTCAACAGAGCTATCTCTGGTAACCCAAGCTGAGCAACTGGACACAAAGCTGCTGGGCTTTATGGCAGGCACACATTGGCCAATAGGGGAACATATACCCTTCCCACTATTAGCATGGGTCCATGGTATGGATCAGAGTAGGCCAGGTCTTTAACCTACTTATCATCAGCAAATACCTATGCCCATTTGGCAACATTAGTAAACATGATTGAAACATCTAGAGCTATATCTTACATTGTCAACCCTGCCAAGGGGTGCAGTCTGTGATCTGTGTTCTACTATGAGAACAATAGATGCCCAAAGCAGTTGGTCTATACAATCCCCCTATAGGACACCATGTGGAGTCTGTGCTGCTGCCCACAACTCCATTCTTTGGTGAGTTTGAGATGGAAGCACTCAGCATGTTTTTCAAAGGTGGGAAGAACCCCACAGAGACACAGGGAGAACATGCAAACTCCAAACATGCATTGGTAGGAGATCAGGATCGATGCTAAGGAAGGGTTTTTGTTTTTTCTCCACTGTTGTGCAACCTTGGAGTTGGTATATACAGTGGCTATAAAAGTTTACACATCCCTGTTAAAATGCCAGGTTTTTGTGATATAAAAAATGAGACCACAATAAATCATTTCAAAAACTTTTTCCACCTTTAATGTGACCTATAACCTGTACAATTCAGTTGAAAAACAAACAAATCTGTTAGGGGAAAAAAATATAAAAAATAAAAAGAAAAGTACAATAACCTGGTTGGATAAGTGTGCACACCTTAAACTAATACTTTGTTTAAGCACCTTTTGATTTAATTACAACGTTCAGTCTTCTTGGGTAGGAGTCTATCAGCATGGCACATCTTGACTTGGCAATATTTGCCCACTCTTCCTTGCAAAAGAACTCCAAATTTGTCAGATTGCAAGGGCATCTCTTGTGCACAGCCCTCTTCAGGTTACTCCACAGATTTTCTATTCGATTTAGGTCTGGGTTCTGGCTGGGCCATTCCAAAACATTTAATTTTCTTCTGGTGAAGCCATTTTTTTCTTGATTTGGAAGTATGCTTGGGGTCATTGTCATGTTTAAAGGTGAAATTCCTGTTCATCTTCAGCTTTCTAGCAGATGGCTGAAGGTTTTGGGCCAAAAGTGACGGGTATTTGGAACTGTTCATAATTCCCTTCACCTTCTTTAAAGCCCCAGTTCCAGCTGAAGAAAATCAAACCCAAAGCATGATACTGCCACCACTATGCTTCACCGTGGGGATGGTGTTCTTTTGGTAATATGAAGTGTTGTTTTTACGCCAAACGTACCTTATGGAATTGTGGCCAAAATTTTCAACCTTGGTCTCATCAGACCATAACACATTTTCCCACATGCTTTTGGGAGACTTGATGTATTATTTTGCAAATTTTAGCTGGGCCTGAATGTTTTTCTGTGTAAGAAAAGGCTTCCGTCTTGCAACCCTGCCCCATAGCCCAGACATATGGAAAATATGGGAGATTGTTGTCACATGTAGTACACAAGCAGTACTTGTCAGAATTTCCTGCAGCTCCTTCAGTGTTGCTTTAGGTCTCTTGGCAGTCTCTCTGACCAGTTTTCATTTTGTCTTTTCATCAATTTTGGAAGGACGTCCAGTTGTTTGCAACATCACTGTTATCCTATATTTTCTCCACTTTTTGATGACTGTCTTCACTGTGTTCCATCGTATATCCAATGCTGTGTACATTTTTTGTACCCTTCTCCTGACTGATACCTTTCAACAATGAGATTCCTTTGATGCTTTGTAAGCTCTCTGCAAACCATGGGATTTGCTGTAGCAGTCAACTGAGTAAATGTCAAGAAAATCCTACTAGGACAGCTGAACTTTATTTGGGGTTAATATGAGTCTCTTTAATTGATGGCAGGTGTGTACCCAAGAAGACTGAATGCTGTAATTAAATCAAAAGGTGCTTCAACAAAGTATTAGTTTAAGGGTGTGCACACTTATGCAACCAGCTTATTGTACATTTTTTTATAATTTTTCCCCAACAGATTGGTTCATTTTTCAAATGAATTGTATAGGTTATAGGTCGCATTAAAGGTGGGAAAAGTTTTGAAATTATTTATTGTGGTTTCATTTTTTTATATCACAGAAACCTGGCATTTTAACAGAGGTGTGTAAACTTTTTATATCCACTGTATAATTAGTAGAGGGTATGGAGGATTTGTTATCCGCAGAAACATTGGTTTTGGATGTGGTTAGATTTTGTTGATATTAGGGTTTAGATATTTCTGATTTTAGATATTTTTCAGTTTAGATATTTTTCTGTCAATATTTTTGCTGTTGATATTATGCTGTTCAGATTATTTATACACAGACACATGCATGAGCCATTACACCACTCCACCAAAACAGACATGGGTACTTATAAAAATGTCACCAAAAGTCAGCTCACCAAAAACAGTTTGAAGCTCATAATTGCATGGTAATATTTATATGTGTGTGATTTTTGTGAGTGTGTGTGCGTGTGTGTATATATATATATATATATATATATATATATAGGGGGGGCAAGCCCCCCTGCACCCCCCGATGTATGAGGCTGTTCCCCCCACACCCCCCTACTTTAATATTCTCACTCCGAGGTCGCACTACAGTGGGGAAAAGGGAATTTTCCCTTACCGCATTGTAGTACAACCAGAACAACAAGCATACTTACGCGAAAGTGCTGCTTCGGTGAGCAGCACTTTTGCGCAAGTATACTCACCAAATTGGGATTCAGTGAAAGATGCAGTCGAGCATCTGTATGGATCCCATATATAAATATATATATATATATATATATATATATATATATATATATATAGGTTCATAGGTTCATAGGTTCATAGGTTCATATTAGGCTATCTGCCCTAGGGTATTTATAAGCATAGCCAGAGTGTGTTTGGCTTTCGCCACCCATTTTAAATTAATTTTGCTATGCCCTTTTTCGAGGTTAGTATACTGTGCCTATGTCTAACAGTGACACAGAAGTGATACCTGGGGTAAACCTATGATCTCCCATCCACTCATCAAGATTCCTCTTGAAGAGAGTCAATGAGGGACTCTGCCTAACCTGGACTGGGATTTTATTCCAGAGTGAAGGGAGCCTCTGGGTTATGAATCTGTCCCTCCAGCATGTCCTATTTATTTCAGTGCTGAGGTTCAAGTCTCTAGAGCGCGTAGCTCGATGGGATTTGGATTTTCTGAGGTGCAGCATGTCCATTAATTCCGGGTTGGACATGGCTTTATACATCAGGCACAGATCGCCTCTGAGCAGGCGGTATGCCACTGAGTAGAGCTGGAGTTTCTTTAACCGGGCAGCATATGGCATCTGTATGAGCCCTTTGATCCTCTTGGTGAGGTACTTTTGGGGTCTTTCCAGTTGCTGCAGGTGTCTGGTAAGGTACATCCCAAAAAAGGCATTGTACTCAATTATGGGCCTGATGAGGGATGAGTAAAGAGGCACGATGACCTCCCCTGATCTAGATGTGAATCCCTTCATGATTAGGTGGGCTATATAAAATGTTTTTCTAACCACTTTGGCCACGTGGTTGTCAAATGAGAGATTGCTATCAACTTGGGTCCCCAGGTCCCTAATTACTTCTTCTGTACTTAATGGATTACCATCTATGTGGTAATTTGTGGGCACTTTGTTTTTGCCAAAGGGGATGGCTATACACTTTTTGGTGTTTAGCTTGAGGCCATGGCTCTGGCACCAGTTGTCTGTTTCTATGAGGCCCTTTTGGAGGATGCTTGTGTCGGCTGGAGAGTCGATTATGGCGCCCAATTTGCAGTCATCTGCGAACTTAGTCAGCCACAGTCCTTCCGTGTTGGTCTGTACCTCCGAGAAATATATACCGAACAAGAGAGGTCCCAGGACTGAGCCTTGTGGGATGCCACTTGTAACTGGTTTGGAGTCTGACATGGCTCCAGCAATTCTAACCATGTGGGTTCTGTCCTTGAGCCAGTTTGCAACCCATCTAGTGACATAGGGGTTTATATTTAAGCTGGTGAGCTTATCTATAATGCCCGAGTGGGGTATTGTATCGAAGGCTTTTGCGAGGTCCAGGTAGGCTGTGTGGACCACCTACCCTTCGTCAATGGCCTTGGTGACTGTTTTCAGAGAAATCGACCAGGTTTAAGAGGCAGGATCTGCCCTTAACAAAGCCGAACTGGGTAGGATCTAGTGTCTGTAAGTTCCCATTATCTTTATTTATGAGGTCCATGATGATCCTTTCCATAGCTTTGCAGACCAAGCTAGTCAGGCTTATGGGGTGATAGTTTCCAGGATCCGTTGAGGCACCACCTTTGTGGAGAGGGGCCACTGTTGCTGTATGCCACTCTTTGGGTACATATCCTGTAGTAAGGCTGAGACTGAACAGTAGTTTAATGTTTGGGTTTAGCTCTTCTTGGAGTTCATGTAGGATGCAGCCCGGGACACCGTCTGGTCCCATTGATGCTGTGTTTTTTGCTTTGGAGAGGGCGACTCTTACCTGGCACTCTGCTGGGATAGATATTTGCCCTTTTGGTGGGGAGGGGGGGGGGAGAAGTTTGCGCTGAACCTGTCAGCTAGGATGTTGGCAATGTCTGTGGGTTCGATGTATTTTTTGTCATTTTGGACTAATTCTGAGCATATCTGGGAATTCCCACCCAGGTTCCTAACATAACTAAAGGAAGCCTTGTGATTATCCTTAGTGTCCTGTGCAATTTTTCTCTCGAAGCTGGCCTTAGACGATTTTATGAGTGCCCATAGTTTTTTGCTAATACTGATCAGAGATGCCTTCCCTTTTTGGGATTTTGCTCTATCATGTAGTAGCTTCTTCCTTCTATTGTATAGTTTGTTTATGGCTGGGGTCCACCAGACAGGACGCCTGCCTTTGGAGGATTGGGTCTTGGTTTTATTTGGGATTGCATGATCCATGCATTCCTGAAGGTGTTCATAGAATGTGTTTATAAAGGATTCTGTGGTCTGGGCCGTATTTTCCACAGGCTTGGGGGCTTTGAAGGATTCCACCTCGGTTTTGAGGAGTGTGAAATTTGCTTTAGAGAAGTTTTTCACTGTGGTTTTCTGGGCAGGGGGTGGGGTCAGGATGTGAATATCCAGTGAGATTAGTTTATGGTCTGATCTTACCAGTGAGGGATACACTTGTGGTCTGGAGCATAGAGTCACCATGTTGGTGATGATCAGGTCCAGTATGTTTTCCCCTCTTGTGGGAGTGGTAACAAGTTGTTCCATAACATTTGAGTTTATAAATTCTAGGAACCTTTGGGCTAGGGTGTTGGAGCTAGAGTAATGCTCCCAGTCTATGTTTGGGTAGTTGAAGTCGCCCAATATAATGGTGTTTGGAGAGACCTTCATATTTTTCAGTGTTCTCAGGAAGGCCGAGTGGGGTTCCTGGGTTTGGGAGGGTGGTCTGTAGCAGGCTATAAACTGGAAGGCAGTTTTACCCACTGTTAGTTGCACATGGATAGTCTCTGATGCTTCGTGCTGTGCCACCAACCTGGAGGTGTGGGTATCTTTGACGAATATTGATACTCCCCCTCCTTTTGTGGTTCGGTCCAAGTTTTGGGGCCGAAAGGCATGGTATGAGCCTGGTAGTGCTGGGGTGCTCTCGGGAGCCTTGAACCAGGTTTCTGTTACTGCACAGATATCGATGTTCTCCATGCTAAGGAGAGTTTCGAGTGCGTGCATCTTGAGGTTTAGACTTCTGGCATTGAGTAGCATTACTCTTAGTTTCTTATCCCTTGTGATACCTATGGAGGTGGGTTTGTCTTTTGAGCCTTGCCTAAAAAAGGCACTATGGGGGAAGCAAGAGCCTTTGCCAATATCCGAAAGCCCAGGGGTAACAGGTGCAAGCCGTCCATATCGAAGCATCGTGGCTTGTCGAGCATGTCATCCCAGGCTGACAGGCATTGGATCCCCTTTGAATGACACCAATACTTAAGCCAATTGTTGAAATTGATCATCTTGTCTTCATATTGTGGCATCATTCTTGGTGACGGTAAGATGCTACTCAAGGTCAGGGTCATACCGGCCTGGGCTACATGCTCAGAGAGCTTCTCTATGTCTCTTTTCATGTAGTCCAGGGAGGTACGTCTCAGGTCATTCACACCAGCATGGACAATGACCGAGTCATATTTGTACTTGCCTTGGAGTGACCTGAGTGCTTGTGTTATGTGGCGGATCCTAGCGCCCGACAGGCAGCTCACCGTGACCTTCTCCTTGTTCAGCCTGGTGAGCGGGACGTCAGTGTGCCTGACGATAGAGTCACCTATTACAAGTGTATCAGGTGTGTTGTTTAGCCTTAAGGGCTGTGACTGTTTGGCACACTGGCTTTGTGAGCTATGTGTTGCACGTGTTTTGTTTTGGAGTAGGGGTTGCTTGGGTGTCTGCTTTGGAGGTCTCTGCTGCTTAGGCAGATTTTTATTTAGAGCCTCCGAGTATGTTTTTGTGTGTTTATGTGTTTGGTTTGCTGTCGTGGTAGGTCTATGTGAGACTGGAATTGTAGTGAGTGTGGTTTCCTTCTCCTCCTGACTGGTTACGCCAGTACTGAGTTGAGAGGGCTTAGCCTCCAGTTTGGCTATATGGTTGCATCTCTCACATGTGTTGGAATTTTTTGGGAGGAGGAGAGGGTTGTCTGTGTACATGAGGCAGTTGTAACATTGCCTCAAGATTCCCAGATTCACCAGCTGGACCAGAGAGGAGATTGACAACTGACCTTTGAACATGCTAGAATAATATTGGGAATTCCTTTATAATAGAAAAAAGGGCCAATGGGGAACAAGGTACTCAAGGGGAGTCTGTGAGGGTGTAGTGCTTTTAATTTTTTACTGCTGACTTATATAATTGCTTTAGTGAGCAAGTGCCAGGTAACTTAAATGCAATGTGTTACAGGTAACTTAAATGCAAAAATGACAAACAGTAACTTTCTTTCAAGTGAAACAAGGAATTAAGTACAGTAAGCAATGCAGATATCACTAGGGATCCACAGAAGTGCTGAAAAGCCGCATTTTCGGTGGAATTAGCGTTTCAGGGAAATAACAAGCAAACAAACAACAAGCATACAAACAAAGCTAGATTCAGCAGGCCTGGATCTAGTCTATGCTACAGCAAACAAGGTGTACCAATTTCAGTAAGAAACAGTTCAAATATGCAGGCACTATAAGCCTTTAACCAGAAATTCCCAGCTCAGAAGGGCAGAGTCCAGCCTCTCCTCCCACAAGAGTGCAGACCATGAACCTTCTTAATGTAAAATAACTGGCCTGAAGCCCAAGTGCTTAAACCAGAACTAATACACTTTTAGAATAATAGACACTGAGCCCTCAGTCAGCAGTTCCCAACTTAGAAGGATGTAAGCTACCTGTCCTGCCACCACAGTGCAGGTCACAAACCTTCCTAATGTAAAACAACGGGTCTGAAGCCCAAGTGCTTAATCCAAAAGACTTAGAATGATAACTACACTTTAATCAAGTTACTACCAAGCAGTAATAAATACAACTGAATACTTTAAAGAATGCCTGGATTAGTGCTCAAGTTATACAAACAAAGCTAGATTCAGCAGGCCTGGATCTAGTCTATGCTACAGCAAACAAGGTGTACCAAGTTCAGTAAGAAGCAGTTCAAATATGCAGGAACTATAAGCCTTTAACCAGAAATTCCCAGCTCAAAAGGGCAGAGTCTAGCCTCTCCTCCCACAAGAGTGCAGACCACAAACCCTCTTAACGTAAAATAACTGTCCTGAAACCCAAGTGCTTAAACCAGAATTAATACACTTTTAGAATAACAGACACTGAGCCCTCAATCAGCAGTTCCCAACTTAGAAGGATGTAAGCTACCTGTTCTGCCACCACAGTGCAGACCACAAACCTTCTTAATGTAAAACAACTGGTTTGAAGCCCAAGTGCTTAAACTAAAAGGCTTAGAATGAGTTACACCAAGCAGTAATAAATACAGTTGAGTACTATTAAGATGACGCAAAAGCAAAATAAAGTAGGAAGAAACACAAATACAGTAAAAGCAGATCATTTTTTTTTTGAGTGAGCAAATGAGATGGGCCCAGGAGTTACAGGACAGAAACAAGTGCAAATGCAGGCCTTCAAATCAGAAAGTTGAGAGAGATGGAAGACCGCCCAAACGGCCAGTAACTACAAATTCTGGGCCAGAACCACTCCTTATGTGGTAGACAGGTTACCTAACACTTACCACTCCCACTGATAAGCTAGAAGGCTTCCCTCCAACACAGAAAGGCTTAGGGGGGCTCAGAAGCTTACAAACAGTCCTGGATACAGCAAATCTGTATCTGGAACACTAATTACAGGAAAGGTAGGAAACAGGCTTACAATTTTTTTTTTCAGAAAAGTAGCAAAAACAGTACTAAAAACAATTCACATGCAGTGCAAGCTGGCACACTTGAGTATGTAGCAATATTAGTCCACACACAGTTTGAAAAAATGTAATTAAATTAAAAAGGACTAAAAGCAAGTGCAGAAAGGGTTTATTAGGTAGAATGTGGTAAAGATATGGGACTGGGGGAGTGTCCTAGATCAAATCTACAGTGGGCCGGGCACTGCAAAAGCCACCAAATTTAAACTACAACCAAGAACAGGAAGGGTGGGGTGGGGAAGACAGTTTCAACAGAGATGTGAGGAATCACAGTGCAAATTATAAAACCAGAAAAATATATACTGATCTCTGTTTATTTGCAGAACAGTAAGACAACAGATATCTAAGCAACAATTTAGCTCTATAATACAGAATAATACAGAAAAATATACTCAGCTCTATATATTTGCAGATAGTCTTGTAAGGCTCTCTCTCAGTGCACAGGTTTCAATTTAAATGCAGGCTGTTAAAAGTAGCAATATATATATATATATATATATATATATATATATATATATATATATATATATATTGCTACTTTTGTCGACATCTGCTTATTTAACACATTTTGATCGACTAAACAGATTTTCGACACCTGTCAGCAAAAGTTACAGACTGGACAGTAATTTGTTGATGTACATAATGTTGATCATTTGGTGTCAACATTATTCACACTGATATTAGTGCCATTTGATAAAGGTAAGTAAATCTATTTATATATATATATATATATATATATATATATATATATATATATATACATATAGACACACACACACACACACACACACACACACACACACACACACACACACACACACACACACACTCATGAATGGAACACACTTAATGCACAGATAACTAGCAATCTGATTGGTCAGTGTTTTCCATGTTATAAATATTTATTTATATTCATATCTTTATATCTTTCTGTCGCTGTATCTATCTTTCTATCCTAAATAGGCAAGGAACACTGACTAATCATTTTTCTAGTTACCTGTACATTCAATGTGTTCCATGCATGAGAAAAAAAAATAATGCAGGCCACACAGATCTCACTCATTTAGTCACAGATCCCTTCTCCAACACAACTTTTAAAATCCTGCCAGAAGCCATTCTTTTTCACTACCTAAATATTACTTTTTAAACATTAAACATTATTTTCAGCAAATGTCCATGACTTGGCAAAATCTTAACATTTTGAGTTCAGATTTTCAGCATAAAATCTATGGTTTATCACCACCTAAATTATGGCAAGGAATTTTTGCAATTCACATCCAAAATGTGAGTTGTGAAAATGATTGTCAAACAAAAGTTACAAATGAAATTAAGCTGCACACTATAATCAGACAAAATAACTGTCCTGAATACTTCTTGCCAAAATTTCACATAAATAGCTATAACCATGCAAAACAATCAGTTACTTAAAACGTGTAGTGTTTTTTACAAATTTCTTGCCAAAATTTCACATAAATAGCTATAACCATGCAAAACAATCAGTTACTTAAAACGTGTAGTGTTTTTTACAAATGTTTTTAAAGAAATGCCCATAATTCTACTAAAGCTTAACATTTTGAGCTCTGATTTTGAACACATCGTTTGTAGCCTGCCACTGCCTGAACTGTGACACTGAATCCAGGCAATATGCATCCAAAATGCAATTTATAAAATTAACTTTGAGAGGATATTTACAAATGGGGTTATGCAACAGCACAGAACTTGACAGTAGGGTCTCTAAAATAACTTTCATGGAAATTTCAGGCCATGATTCCATATATGTGAAAAGTTATGACTTGTTAAACAATCAATAGAAGCTGATAAAACTTTAAAAAAGAGTTTTTTTAGCATTGTCTTCAACAAATACACAGACGTCTGCAAAAACTTAACTTTGCGTTCAAATATTTAAGATAATCTTCTAAGGCTTACTGTCAGCTGAACTTGGACATTGAATTCAGGCAATTCAAATTCAAAACATAATTCATCCTTTTATGAAACTGTAAGATGATGATTTGAATTGAAATTGTGCAATGGTAGAAAAGAAGTTATGTCTTACCATAGCGTTCCATCTGTGTTGTAGATCTTTATTCATTCATTACTGTTAGGACTTCGGTTCCATCCTCGGAACTGACATGGGTGTTACCAAGCTCGTGCCAGCCAAAAACTCTCAGCTAAGACCTACTTACAATGCCCCTCTCATAGTCTCTTCAGTTCGAGTTTGCCCACAATGATAGTATAGAAGTAATAAAAGTGACAGCAGGAGGCTCTGTCTGAGCAAATACCTTAACTAATAAGGAAATTCTAAAGTCCACCAGGAGCCCAGGCAGGGGGAAGAAGGGCGGGAAGTAATGAATGAATAAAGATCTACAACACAGATGGAACATTATGGTAAGAAATAACTTCTTTATCTGATGTTGTAAATCTTTATTCATTCCTTATTGTTAGGACCGAGTCCCCAGCTACTTGAGTCCTGGGTGACCCTAAGGAAGGACATTCCTGAGCACCATAGAACCAAAGGATGCTCATCCCCTGGAGGCCAAATTCAATTTGTAATGAGTGATAAAGGTATGAGGTCTTGCCCAAGTGGCTGCTGTGCAGATATCATCCATAGAGGCTCTGGAATGAAAGGCCACTGAAGTAGCCATCGATCTAGTAGAGTGAGCGTTTATTTTGGAAGGTAAGGGCACTTTGTTCTGATGGTAGATGAAAGTAATGGCGTTTCTGAACCAAGAAGATAAAGTCATTCTGGAGACAGGCTTACCCAATCTGGGTCCTGCAAAGGCCACAAACAATTGATCCATTTTTCTGAAAGATTTAGTTTTGTCCAAGTAGAAATTAAGTTGCCTATGAACATCGAGGGTATGCAGAAGGTATTCCACTCTATTTGAATGATGAGGGAAGAAAACCAGTACATCAATAGATTGATTAATGGAAAACCCAGAAATGACCTTGGGCAAAAAGGAGGGGTCAGTACTTAGGGACACTCTTTCCCTATGAAAAATCAAATAAGATCTCTTGATACTCAAGGCCTGCAACTCAGATACTCTACTCGCTGAGGTAAGGGCTACTAGAAGTAGAGTTTTCCAAGACAAAAATTTCATATCACATGAGTTAGAAGGCTCAAAAGGATGACTTATTAATGACTGAAGCACCAATGTCAAGTCCCAAGGCTCTATAGGAGGCTTGACTGGAGGTTTAATATGTAATACTCCTTTCATGAAAGTTTTGCACATTCGGTGTGACATAACAGATGAATTGTCAATTCCATTGTGAAAATTTGCAATAGCTGCTAAATGTACTGTAATTGTCGATGCTGAAGCTTCTGCAGGGCAGTGAGATATTGTAGGATCTTCTGAATAGGCATGCAAAAAGGGTCTGTGTTATGTTGTTTGGCCTATCTAGAGAACCTAGTCCACTTACTAGAATAAATTTTCCTGGTTGAAGGTTTGTGTGAAGCCAGAAGAATCTCACGAACAGGAGATGAAATATCAGGTAGCCTGGCAATCATCGGAAGTGGGGAAACCAAGCTGTGAGCTTAAGGCTGTGGAGATTGAGGTGAATCAGTCCCTGAGGATGAGACAGCAGACCTTGGGATTGATCCAGGATCCACAGGCTGTGAATTAGATGAGGCCATAGGAAAGGGAACCAGACTTGACGGGGTCAATAAGGGGCAATGAGGATCACTCTGCTTCTCAATCTTTGAGCTTTCTGGATGAATTTCGGAATGGGAGGAAATGGGGGAAAGGCATACAGCAGACCTGGGGGCCAATTGTGCATCAGAGCATCCCTCTGTGACTCCCCCTGAGGGGGGATCAGGGCAAAATAGCTTCCGCATTTGTTGTTTAGGGGAGAAGCAAACAGGTCGCAGCAAGGCCTGCCCCAATGGTGGAAGATCTGATCCGCTATTATAGGACTGAGGGACCACTTATGAGGCATCAAAATGCTCCTGCTGAAATTGTCCGCAATAAGATTGGAACTCCCAGGAATGTATATTGTTATGAGAAAGTGGTTGGAAGCCATCACCTAGTGCCAAATTCTCATGGCCTCCCAACACATGGGGTAAGACCTGGTTTTGCCTTATTTGTTGATGTACCAGATGACTGACATGTTGTCCGATTGAATTGCAATGATCCCGGAAGGAAGGGATGTGTGGAACGCTTGCAACGCTAAGAAAACTGTCCTCAATTCCAGGATATTTATGTGCAAAATGGCCTCCATTGGGGACCAGGTGGCTTGGACTGTCTTTCCCTGAAAATGCCCCCCCCCCCAACAGGGAAGCATCCATGGTCACCATGGTCATAGGCTGGGGAAGGCAGAATGGTCGAAACCAAAAATTTGATTCTGGCTTCATCCACCAAAGCATTTCTTTCTTGCAAAGGTTTGTAAGGCGTATCATGTGGTCTAGTGGGTGGGTTACGTTTGACCATTGTGATGAAAGCCACTGTAATAGTCTCATGTGCAACCTCACCAGTGGAACTAAGGTAATGGTTGCTGCCATAGATCTCAACAGGTGTAGTACAAGGCATGCTGGTGCAAATGTCTGTGGAAGGAGAACTTGAATCTGGCTTCTTATTTTTGAGAGCCTGTGAGGAGGAAGGGAAGCTTGACAGGACATTGTGTTGCTCCAATGAATTCCACTGTTCTTGTTGGAGACATTTGTGATTTGTCCATGTTGATCATGGTACCTAGGTGAAGATCAAGGCCTTGAGTGTAAGACAGACTGAGAATGAGAAGATTCCTGGTCGTGGGGGTAAGGAGCCAATCTTCTAAATATGGAAACACCTGGAATCCTTGTAGTCAGAGATGAGCTACAACGACTGCCATACATTTGGGGAACACTCTGGAGGCTGTCGAGAGACCAAAGGACAGTACCCTGAACTGATAGTGATTGGCTCCCAGCCAGAAGCGGAGAAATCTCTGGGAGCATTTGTCCATCTGGAGGTCTATAGAGCACATCCAGTTGTCCTGCCCCAGAAAGAGGATGATGGACTGTACCATGATCATTGGGAATTTTTGAGGTTTTATGAATTTGTTTAGTAAGCTGAGAGGCAGGATTGGTCACCAGTCCCCTGTCTTTTTTGGCACTAAAAAGAACCTTGAGTAAAACCTGGATCCTCTCTGGTCTGGTGGGACTGGCTGGATGACTCTTTTTCTTAGCAGCTTTTTGATTTCTAAGGCTGCAGCCTCCCTCTGACTGGGTGAGACATTGGGGATTCATTTTACAGGTCTGAGAGTAAGATTGAATGGGATATGATAGCCTCTGGATATTATTCTCTGCACCCACGCATCCGTTGTTATGAGTTGCCAGGCCTGTAGGTGCAGGGAAAATCGACCATGACTGCTTCCAGAGGAAAGCAATTGGGCCGCTGTTCAGGAATGCTGGAAGGGTCAGCCAGAGAAGGAATCTCTAGCGCCCTGGTTGTGTGGACCCCCTCTGCCTCGAAAGGGGTGTCTTCTGAATGAGTTGCAACCCTCTGCCATGGGGGGATTGCTCACCATGAGTGTCACGGAAAGATCCTTGGGACTTCTTGAACCACAATTTTCCTCCCCTCTGGTTCCTGGAGTAGGATCTCTGGGGGGGGGGGTGTGGAAAAGCATATGCCCATAGCAGACAAGGTCTTTCTGTCCTTCTCACTATGTGATAGTGTGTCTCTTACTTTGGGACCAAAAAGGGAAGATTTATCAACAGGCGCATTGACAAAGAAAGATTTAAAGGGGTCCGCAAAGTCACACAAATGCATCCAAGCATGCCGTCTCATGATGATGCCTGATACAGCTGCTTGAGCTGCCCCTCGGTAGTGTGAGAGATCAAGTGCATAGAGGAGTTTGAGATGGATTCCAGGATAGCTAGCTGAGAGGTAACAGTATCAAGCACCTCCTCAGGCAGTACCCCTGCAAAGAGGCAGACATTTCTGAGATTAGGTCTCTTTGGAAGCAAGTAAAGTGTACCAGAAAATTCAGCGACCAAATGGCAAAGGTCACTGAAGCATAGACCCACTTCCCCAGTCTGTCCATAGCCCAAGACTCCCTGTTCAGGGGACGAACAATGAAACTATCTTCTGACAGTTCCCTCTTGGTAGCCATCACCATGACCATGGAATCAACTACCAGCTACTTGACCCAATTGGGCTGGTCTTCAGAGGTGGATAAAATTTTATCTGGCCTCCGAGGGACAGGTTCTATGTTGTCCAGGGCCTTCCAAGCATGCTGCACAATAAGTTTAATAAGCTCATTCACAGATGGGGGTCACCCAGGAGGTAGATGGCTGAGGATGGAAGGCCTGCAAGAACACCAATTCCTCTGTAGAAGGGTTGGAGGGCTTTCAGTCTCCCCTCTGCTTGAGGATCTTGAGAATGTCTCCAAATGAGATGTCTTCCAGGGGAGACTGTGGGGACCCTTCTCCCTCATCGCAATCGCTGTCTTCAGTGATGGATTCCTCAGGGGAATCAAGATGCTTTCTCTTGCAAAGTTTCTTCTGGGGTGGCTCCCCAGGGGGATCTTCTGAGGAGGACTCCGGAGAAAGGGTTCCCATCAAGGGAAGGTTTTGTCGCTCCCGTACTTGGGATCCCAGAGTAGGGGGCTGGGAAAGCTGCGTGCTAAAGAGGGGTTCTGGTGTTGATGCCAATGGTGCCAACTGCAAGCCTGTTGAAGCAAGGACCCTCTCCATCACCTGGAAAGCAGGCCCGCCCGAGAAGGGATGGGAGCTTGGAACTGAGAAGGACAACCTCGGAACCAGGGTCACACCCCACCCTCAGAAGCCCGCCTCCAGGTGAGAAGCTTCAAGAGGACCAGTAGCTGCTGGGAGAGCAGTGGCCACAAATGGCACCACTGAAAAAAATATAGCTGAACTAGGTGTCACGGTGCCAAGAGTCCAATCACTGCTCCGAGAGTGCACCAGTTCCAAGGGAGCCATTGCACCAAGAGTAATTGGTGCCGACAGGGAAGCCTCCGCTGTCAGAGCCAAGACAGAATGCACCGGGATGGCCATCAATACCAAAGTCTTTGAAACCTGTGAGGAGGCTGGAGGAGGATATACAGGTGAATATGCCATGAGAGCTTCCATTCCAAGAGAGATGGAAGACCTAGCAGGGGTGGCTAATCCTCCAGCTGCCAAAAGCTGGTCCACTACCCTCACTATATCTTGTTCTGAAAGACTCCTGGTGGATCTGAAGGAAGCTGCCGATGGAGATTCTGGTCTCTCAAGAAATGGACTACATTGTTGTCCCAAAAAGGGTTCATAACAGGGAGAATATCTGGTTGTTGGAAGGTGCTTGACCTTCGGAACCAACAGTGTCAGTATCAGTGGAGCCATATAAAACATCGGCACCATGGCCGAGGATGGTGCTGATGCAGGTACAGTAGTAGGAGCTTGTGCCAAAACCAAGGTTGGCACCACGGGGGATGGTGCCAAAGTTGGTACAGTGGTTGGAGTCAGAATTAAGGATGGCACCGAGGGTGAAGACATGGAGCCTGGTGCTGAAGTAGTCTGCACTGAAGGTGCGGGAGAAGCCTGGTGTTGACTCAGTTCCAAGGAGGACGGACATGTCGGAACCGAGTGACTCCATTTCTTTTTATGTTTTTTCACATCCTTATGCTTAGGAGGTGGTGAGACCTCCATCCCAGAAAGAGCCTCCAAAAAGGGTGTTTTCAGCATACCCTTCAGAATAAGCTTGTTCTTACGTTCAGCCAACGTATGATTGCTGACGCTAGAACAAATATCACAAGATACATTGACGTGGTCAACGCCCAAACAATAATCATACCGGGCATGACCGTCTGAGTTGGGCATCTTAAGCCCACACCTATCAAACTGTTTAAATCCTAGTTTTACTTTATTAGACATCATGGAAACTACACAAACACTATAGTCCTAAACTACAATTTAACCAGCCAAAAAACAACAGCAAGGTTATAGAAGAAGAGGTTTTTTTTTTTTTTTTTAAACAGATAGAAAAGGAGGAGTACCAACAATGGTACTAAGAAATACCACAAAGTGGTAGGGAAAGGGCCTACCAAAGGTAGGGGAGAGGGACAGTACCAACAATGGTATGGAAAGAACTACCGAAGGTAGAGGGTAGGTTTCAGTAAGAAAGTATATAAATTTAAAGGCAAAGAGATAATCTTAAGGGAAAACTGACTAGAGGAAGGTAATTTAGAGAAATCACAAAAAAACACTACACTTAGCTTGAGAGAAGGCTTGGCACGTCTGACGAGGAACGTGGCAAACGAGATCTAAAGAGACTATGAGAGGAGCATTGTGGGTAGGTCTTAGCTGAGAGTTTTTGGCTGGTGTGAGCTTTGTAACAGACGTGCCAGTTCCGAGGACGGAATTGAAGTCCTAACAGTAAGGAATGAATAAAGATTTACAACATCAGATCAGCAATTTCACAGAAGAGTCCCTAAAATTGCTACCCTACCAAATTTTGACACAGTTAAAAATATATGTTGCACAATAATCAATTAGATGAAATAGATGGAGGAACATTTTATATTAAAATTCACTACAAATCTTGTACTTGTCAAACAAACTATTAAATTAAAATTCAAACTGAAAACAAATACAGATGTTTTATAAGAAGTTCAATAAGGCACTCCAGGGTGTTCATAGTACAGATATTATCACATGCCCAGAGACTGTAAAACAGAAGCATAGTCTCACAGTCACTTGGATATGCAATGATATCTATTCTAGACATACCTCTGTATGCCTTATTGCATATATATGTATGGACACAGCTATGTGGATAGATGTATGTGTTTACACACAGACACAGACACACACACATGCAATAGAGGAAAATGTATGCACTGCATGTTTCTATTGGCCTGTTGCACTTAGTACACCACAGGCAAACTCATTCATACATAAATGCATGTGTGTGTTTGTGTGCATGTGTGTGTGTGTGTGTGTGTGTGTGTGTGTGTGTGTGTGTGTGTGTGTGTGTGTGTGTGTGTGTGTCTGTGCATAGCATAGCAATAAGCATTCTTTCAACTTTCCTTCCAATAGAATCAGACTATGTGTGCATTGTTCTTGTACCACATACATGTACAGAGTAAATGTTCTCCACCACTGTTGCATACATGTGCATAGACTGCCATCACTGTGCATCTGTCTGGACATTTCAAGAGCATTTTGGGGGTATTACCTTGACGTCTTTAACCTCTGAATATAATGCATCTGTGGTTGCTGTATCTTGGAGGAGGAGAGCCGGATCCAGCACTAAGTGACCAAGGCAGTTGCCTAGGGCCCACCGGCTGTGAGGGGGCCTTTGCTGGCTTGGAGGGGGCCTGATGGTCTGGGGACTGTCATATTTACTTTTAACATTAAGAAAAAAATCATTTTTTTTAAGAACATTCTTCTTTAAGAATGCCTTTTGCATCTGACTGCAGCATGAGTCATTGTCACACAAACCTGTTCCTTTCTGTGTTCTGCGCACGTGGAATTTAAATACAAAAAGAAGTGTCTACATCTGGGACGGTCCTCAAGCTACTTATGTAGGTGTGTGTGCTGCTTCCATGGACTAACAAGGGACGTTCCTCGAGCTGCTTCTGCATGTGCTGCAGACAGCAAAGACAGACATGTAAGGAGTGTGTGTGTCATACCTCTCAGCTGCCCAGATTTTCACAGACTGTCCAGATTTGTTCTTCATATTTTTAGTTTGTTCCTTAAAAAAAAATTGTGGTTTTCTGCCACGTCATTGACAATTGAAGTCACTAAATAATGACAAATATTTGAGATTCAGACTTTCTATCTTTCAAAAAATGTATGCTAATGCATAAAGTATTATTTTATCAACTTTGTAAGCATATAAGAGAAATATTTAAAAATTGTACCTATTTTTGTGCCTTTGACCTCCATTCTTTTTGACTTTGTTCAGATTTCTTGTGCTAACAGGTTGAGAGCTATGGTGCATGCGTGTGTTTATGTGTGTGTGTGTGTGTGTGTGTGTGTGTGTGTGTGTGTGTGTGTGTGTGTGTGTGTGTGTGTGTTTGTGAGAGCGAGAGAGAGAGAGAGATACCTCTCAACCATCCAGATTTTTGCTTCATATTTTCAGTCTATTCCTCATAAAATTTGTGATTTTCTGACAAATCTCTGGGATGATCTAAGACTGACGTCATTAAATAATGACGTACATTTGAGTTTCAGTTTTCATACCCCTTCAGAAAAGTGCATGCTAAGACAAATCCTGTTTTTCTTTGCAACTTTCTTGGTTTATAAGAACAATATTTAAAATATGTCCCTATTATGGGCCTTTGCCCCCCTCCCCCCATATGTCAGGCTTTGCTCATTTTTTTTGTGCTAAGAGGTTGAGAAGTATAGTCCAGTTGCTCACCTCAACTTTTTGATCTGTTCTTCATAAAATTTATGATTTTCTGGGTTTTTGTATCAAATCAGTGAGGATTGACTTCACTAAATAATGACAGGCATTTGAGTTTCAGACTTCATACCTGTCAGAAAATGCATGGTAACACAAGACCTTTTTATTCTAGCAACTTTCTAAGTTTATGACAGCAATGTTTAAAATGTATCACTTTTGTTCAGGCTTTGTCCTGGTGTATTATGCTAAGAGATATTTGTAACTGTGTTTGTGTGTGTGTGTGTGTGTGTGTGTGTGTGTGTGTGTGTGTGTGTGTGTGTGTGTGTGCATGCGCGTGCGCATGCACGTGTATGAGAATTCCTTGAGAAATGCATCTGAAACTCAATTGTTTGGTAGCTTAGTGGTTGGAGTAGAGGATTCAGGCTCTTGTTTTCTGTAACTAAGTGTAGGGTTTGAGTTTCAGGTGCATTTTTCAAGCAATTGTGAGCTTCAAGGGAAGAGAAGTTTACTGCTGGTCATGCTAAGTCTGTTTGCAATACGCAACTGTTTTGTGTAGCAAATACTATTAATATTATGCTACAGAATTGAAAATTATTGTTAGTAGCAGAACAGGTAGCATACTTGCCTTTGAGGCAGAAGGCTATGGGTCCTACTCCCAAAGCATGTAGATGGATTGCTGATACTGTGTTGTAATTTAAGGGGGTGGGGTGGGGTGCTGCAGTCCTGATTGATGCCTTCCTTTTAATGAGATGCCTATTAACTATGAACCTGTTATCAGTTTGCTATCCACTCCCTATTGCAATATTATCAGCTTACTAACGTAGACAATTTATTCCAAAAGGGCAGCAGGCACTGAATTTGTACACGAAATGCTGAAATATAACATTGCTTGCTAGCAGCAACCTCTTCATTAGTTACAGAATGTCTTTAATGTGGAATTATTCAGATGACTTTTACTTTTACAGAGATTGTGCATATTGACTGATATTAGTGGATTTTAATGACAGAAGTTTCAGTGGCTTTTTATGGTTGAAATGCTCTGAATTGGACAGTTTTGTTATAATTGGTTCATATATTTTTGTTTCATTGCTTACTGGAAAAAACATTCAAAAGTACAAATTTAAAACACACTCTATCAAGTGGTTCTGGATTGTACAAGGAATATAATTTAATACAATTAGGAAAATGAATCAAAGAACACTAAAATACGTGCAAGGGGCCTATAATTTGAAAACAGTCCAAAGGCAAACTTTATCCACCACTGGCCAGATGCATTTTTTGAATGTGGGTTTCAATGCCATTCCAATGAATGTGAGTTTCAAGGGCAGAGAGAGAAGTTTTAATGCCAAGTCTGTTTTCATTGTTAGACTGTATTGCTTTGTTTAGCAAATGTCTATCAGTGTTCGTGGTACAGCATTTGAAATAAAAGTTTTAAATTAAATCCAAATATCTGTAAGCATTGTAGAAGTAAAGTAGAAAGCAGTACGCACACTGAAAGGTTTGTTTATGATAACTAGGGGGAAATAGCCAAGTAATGGGATGCAGGAATGGCTGTGGGGGGGGGGGGGCAATCCATTACCCTACCTAGGACCAGGACTCCATTTCACTATGAAACGACTCTGCCTGCAACACTAGACTGTCATAGTACAATGTCATAGTGCCTTAATGACACAAAGAGTTAGGAAACAATATCACTGGCTGGTGCAAATGGATTGATATAGTACCATTTTTAAATTGGAGTCTCACAGTATTATTTGCAGATTATCTGTCTCATGAAAACATGTGCACTAGATACTAATTGACTTTGCTCCCACCCATTATGTTAATGTGGTTCTTTTGGTGCATGCCATAACACTGCGATTCATAAATGTCATTACATTGAAGTCAAATGTGTTGTAAATGCACAGCTAAGCTTTTGGTCAAACTCCTGCAGCCATGTTGTATTACATAAGCCTTTTTCTATTTCCAATTAAAATCCATGTAGTACCTTAAAACTAAACAAATCTACAACCATTACTGTTTACTGAAGAAGTGTAGCTATCTATAAAGATAATTTGCTCATTCTTGTTACATTCTGGAACATTTTGGGGAGGCTCTTATACAGCTTACTTAATATGCTAGTCTTGCATGTGACTATCAAAAATGCTGAAAGAGAGTTTTTCTGTTTTTCTGCTTCCCTTATTAGGTCAGTAAGTTCCAGCTGAAAGAACCAAGGCAGACATACTGAGAATAAGAATCTGTGGCTATTTCCTTATCCACATTCTGATTTGTGAGTAGCTTTGACAGTGGTATACATCAGAGTTAATTCAGTACAACTCTCCCATGATGCTGTTGTGTGCAGACTTTTCTGCCTGAATAGGAAGTTTAATCAGAAAGAGTATGACCCAGTTCCAAGACACAAGGGAGAAAGGCATTCAGCAGGGGATTTAAAAGAAGCTTGGTTTATAGCAGAGCTAAAATGGTCGGTGCATTTTCTGTTATAGTATGCATCTTTTTGGATATAGTACTTTATGTGTCTCCCTGCTGTCTTGCATAAATTTCACTGTGGTCAGTAGCAACAGTGGTGCACAGCAAAGACAGATGAATATAATAAGCAGCACTTTTCGTCCTATCAGTAAATACTGCAAGACAGAATTCAGCCATCCTGTCTTCTCAGTTTGACAAACTGATAATCAGTGTCATAAAAATGTACTCCTCTAAACAGTGGACATGTATGAAAAAGTTCCTTATATTTGTATAAGTCTGAGAAAGGAGGAAAAGCAGGAAGCTACAGGCTATATAATCTGTGTTACTCACAGTAACTCTGAATCAAGTTAAGCAAGAAATAATGCCTGACAGAGTGGGCATTATTGGGGAAATAGAATGCCTGGGGGTGTTGTGAGGCTTGATGCTGCAGCCAGAGGGCCTGTGCACTCCTGGAAGGTCTAGTTACCCTATGACACCCACCCTGGAGGGTCTTATTGCACTTAGATAATAGGATATATGTTAAACTGTCTCACAATTATTTATTAGTATATACATTTTTATATATTTCTGACATAAAATAGATCTTCTGCTTAATGTTTCAAAGTTGTTGTAGCAGATGCAGTTGCTGTTGGAGAAAGTATTTTACCTCCAAAATATAAGTTATGCAAGTATTTAATACCAACACACACACACACACACACACACACACACACACACACACACACACACACACACACACACACACACGTGACCAGAAATTACAGCTACATTCTTAACTGAATATATTGCAAATGTCTCATTGCAATTAAATTGACAAAAAATTCATACAGTGCAAGGTATTGCAACCCCATGCCTCTCAGCTGTCCCTGATTTGCAGAATGTTTCTAATTTTGCTTTATATTCTTGCTTTGTAAATCACTGAAGACTACAGCCAGTCAATAAAACCAGACATTATTGTGTCATATTTTTATTGTTCAGCTAGAGTGTGTTGATGGAAAGTCTCTTGCTTTTCTTCCTTGAATTCTTGAGCAAAGAAGTTGAGGAATCTGCACTCTCCCTGTCCCTTGGTTGCTTGCTCACTAAAGCAGCTCACACACACGCACACAGACACACACACACACAGACACACACACACACACACACACACACACACACACACACACACACACACACACACACACACACACACACACACACACACTATCACTTTTTTTAAATACATTACCTTTTCTTTCCTTTTTTGTTTTTTCCACCTTGCAAAAATGACCTTCTGAGTCACAGTTAGCAAGGGGAATGCAAAATGGCAAGTTCTCGTAAACATTTTGTTAGCTGATTTTTATTATTTTATTTACTTTTTAAAATGTTAATGGTCACTAAACATTAAAGCTGCATTTAGAGAGCATAAAAAATGGAGTTTGTTTCCTTTTTTTCAGACCAAACTTCACGGCAGCTTAATATGCTGCCAAAGGCAGCAGAGTCATTTTTTTCCCAGGTGATTTGAATAGGGTAATAAAGTACATTTCTCCCATTATCTAACTAAATGTATCTTTTAAAAGTAAAAATGTATCTGCAGGCCATATTTTCAGCTACTCTCATGGCTAAATAGTTGTTTTCAGAATTTTTAACAGTACTAGTAGTGATGGATGATATCTGTTTAACAACTATGTGCAGGTAATAGCTTTTTGTACCCAGTAACAAAGCTTAAGTGTCCCTAGGGGTGGGGGCAACACACTTTACACAGCTTTTATGTAAGAAATTATATGTAGCAGTGAAGCAGTAAAATAAAATAAATAAAGCTTTGCAGCAATATACACATTTTTTTATTATTTAAACATTTGACAGATAATGGGGTCAATGAGAATTACTTTAAATTTTGATACCTGACTTTGATTAAGCCTCCATAGTGGAGTTTAGACAGAACATGCCACAAGGCCTGCTTGGTGTCTACACCAAGCACCATAATGTCAGTATTAAATCTATTGCCAAAAGTCAAGGTTCAGTCACAGCAGAGAACTGCTAAAAAATTGGTCCATCTTTCTTATTTCTATTTTTCATTGGCTGCTTTTTAAGGTCAAGTTCTTTAGAATGTAAGTTGCTTTCCACTTCTGATATGCGAATGATGTTGTAATAATGCTCAAATGCAAGTGCATTTATTGTGTAGCCTGGCTCATTGACTTGAGTGCATTATTGAAGACTTGCATGTCATTGTGCATTCTTACATTTGTGTGGTTAAACATTTTTTAGGAAAAATTAACATATGTCTCATGACATCCCAATATATCAAGGTTTGTGAAGATCTCAGGAAAGAATTCACTGACTTGCATCCTTTGTCACTCACACACCCCAAAACTCAACAATCCCACAAAACCCTGGTGCTGTAAACTCTCTTTTCCTCCTAGCTTTTCACTGCATGCTCCAGAAATGGAAACGCAACCAGAGCTGATACTTCCATATTTCCCCCACTCTAGCAGACATTCTATACTGTTTCCTTAATATATTCTGTAAAAGTCACCTTATTGTCCCCTTCCTCTACATCTTCAGGTTAGCAATCACCCAAAATATAAAATCAAGCACATGAAGCACCACAACAGTCAACCCCATACCTAAGCTACCACTTTGGCCACAGCCTTCGACTTCAGATCCATATCCATATCCATGCTTCCACCTCTGGGTAGGATTTTTGAAAAGTTAGTATTCACCATCTCTCTTCCTACTTAAAACAATACACTCTACTCTCATACCAGCAACATGGGTTCTTATCCAGCTGAAGTATAATGACTGTAATTTGGAGGCTCAATGGTGACATTTTACTAAATAAGCACAAAGGGAAAAAACAACTTTTAACAGTGTTTGTTGACCTAATCAAGGCCTTAGACATGGTAAACCATGACCTACTCATTCATGCACTGTTAGTTACAACCATTAGTGAAAAAGACTCTGAATAGTTTATCTACTGTTTTATAAACAGACACCTTCAAGTGAAGCAGGGTTATTCCCTCTCTTAATTATTCTCCACTAGAAAAGGAGTACCCCAAGGATCAATACTATCTGGAGTACCCTAAGGATCAATACTATCTGGAGTACCCTAAGGATCAATACTATCTCCCTTTCATTTGTATATATAAACCAATAGCCTCTATGCTGAGGTCTTAGCAACCATGCCTAAATACTATTTGTTGATGTTATGAACATTTATACAAAAACTATACAAATGTTAGTAGAAAAAGACCCACAGACTAAATGATTGGCTTACAGAAAAGGAACTTATTCCACACTTCACAAAACATTAAGCCATGTTAACTGAAACCCCACAAAAGTTACTATGCGTATCCACAGAGTACAATTTTCAAATTAATTAAAATTAAAGACCTTCTGCTACAATGTCACCTTTTTAGATCAAAAAACAAACTTCCTATACTGTATAGAGATAACTAGGGTGAAATAAAAAATTCTATTTTGACCATGAAGAATATTACATTTCTTAATCATCAGAAGGCAGAGCAGATATTGGTAAAGCATCCCAGCTTCTCGACTTCATCATAAATTTTCCCTCATTGCAGCAGCATAAAGACATCTGCAATGAACCACCAATAGTGTCTACACTTTCATAACCCTCTCCCCACGCATGAACACCACTGCTACGTTTTATCTAAAGCTGCTTGCTCCTAATAAGACAAGGAACACCCCTCCCCTTAGGGTTGAACCTATTTAGTCATCAAAGTAGAAGCATTTAACCATTTCATCAATAGACTATTGTTCATACATTCCAGCTATCTTCATTCCCCAAACCTACCACCCCATCCCTACAGACCTGGCTAAACAAGATCTGCATCCGCAATCACAGTTTTCAATCCTAGCAACTGAGCTTGAGGAATCTCTATATCCCTCAAAAAAACAAACAAACAAAAAAAACAATGCCTAACACATCATTGGAAACAGATTTAAAAAGCACATTCAATAAGATGCAACATACAAATTGATTTGTGACAATAAGATGACACATGCAAATGAATTTGTGGCAATAAGCTGCCACATATAAATACATTTGTGGCAATGAGCTGCCTTAATCTCCTACTATCCACATGTCTTAGTAGCATCTTAGAGACAGATACTTTTCACTTCTTAATCACACACCAGCAGCACAACGACACATAAAATTTGTTAAATAAAAATACTCTTTCATTCCCACCACCTAATTATGCACTTATGCTTTTATTTATAACTACATCTTCAGGTTTATTGTAGTGCTTTTATTCAAAGCATTTCACAACAGCATGACAATGAGCAATGAATAAGTAGTTAGTAGAATTAGTAGTTTAAGTCATGCATGTTGGAATGATTGACTTGGGTTGTGAAAGCAATCTTGTGAAGGCTAAAAGAAGGCTCTTAAGCTGAGATGGAGCTGCTTAAAGGATGGTAGAAAGGTTATATTCTTGGTGGCCCTGACTGTATCAAGGGAATCATGGAATGAAATCCTACAATTGATCATTGCAATGACTGGATGGTGAAATGATACAAAGAAAGGGAATGTGGACTAGTAGGGGGGATCAAAAGGCAGACTACATCTAAGCCTGTTGGTAACACAAGTGATGAAAATGTGATGAGAAAATAAATGAGGGCCAAGCCTCCTTTAAATTGGAGTAGGAGTGAGAGTATAGACAATAATAATCAGGAAAGAAGGGGTGGGTATGAAAAGTAAAAAAGAAACTGGGTGGGCAAAGATGAGGAAATGAGTGTAAAAGAAGAAAGGATGGAATATGATGGTAACAAATGGCCGTGTACTAAGAGCAGAGATGGGTAAACTGTAGGCAGTAATACTGGAAGATGACAGCGACAAAGTGAGAATAACAGTGACATGAGTGACAAGATACTAGTGTTATAATCTAGAAATCGTTAGAATTTTACAAAGTAAGGGTACATAGAAGATAAGTGGATGTTTCAGTAGTGGGTAGCCAATGTAGATAATTTAGAAGGTTTCAGTATTGTAAGCAGGTGTCAGCAAGTAAGGCAAATTTGGAAATTATATTCTCAGTGACTTGTAGTCTTTGAGTGTAAGCAGAGTGTAAAGAAAGTACAGGTATACGGGTCTATATTACCATGTCGAAAGACATGTTCGCCAAACACGCCTTAATCGACACAGAAATATCGACCTGTTAAAATCCCGAACGGTCGCTTCAGCGAATTTCTTCCCAGGGGAAAAAAAATTGCTCGGCCGTACACAAAAAACAAACTTTCAAACCCTACATAGTGGGGTGCTTTGCCCCCCACCCCCTAACTAAATATACCAACTCCGAGATCGCACTACAATGGGTAAAAGAGCAAATCCCCGATGATGGCCAAGTGATTTTTTACCCTGGGAAAAATTTGCTGAAGTGGCTGTGCGGGATTTTAAAGGGTCGATATTTCCGTGTTGATTAAGACATTTTGACATGGTAATATAGACCCATATACAGTATTCTAGTTTAGGGAGAAGGACATTTTTGGCCAGTGCCTTGCGGGCAGTAGAAAATAGTAGATGTGATACTCTATAGCATAATTTTACTTGTGACAGGATGTGGAGACTCACAATTAAAGGACCACTACAGAAAAAATAAAATAAAAAACAATTGCTTTTTATCTTTTCTTGAATGTCTACACATTGCTAACCTGCCACTATTAATTTTCTTGTATTTGTAACCCTCAGTGTCCTTCTGCATTTGCTTGCAGACATATCAACAGCTGTGAGTAGCCAGTATGAATTCTAATAAACAGAGTAGAGCACAGTTTCTTGCATATTAAGGATTGATTCAAGCATTTTCTAACATTGTTTATTGTGAAAGTGCTATTCACATGACATGAATAAGAAGCGAGATGAGGGAGCACTTTTACTGGCACACCATGCAGACATTTCTGTCTGATGCCTATTGTAATGCATAGGTGACTAATTAAAACCTTGCAGGGCAGGAAATGTGATACTGTTGCTTACTGAGGGAGGGGAAATGGGAGGAGTAACTCCCCAAAAAAGTCTGTTATCTCAGCATTGAGTTAATATTTCTGGATGCTTTTTTCATAGAATGTGTAGCACATCAGTTGGGAAAATGTTGTTGCAGAACACTAAGTGATACTAGTACCAAGGCCTCTCAGAATGAGCACTGCTTCTCTGTTCTTCCATTCTAAGTGAATGGAACTGAGATGTGATGGTCCAGCCGTGGGCATTATAATCTCAACAACTGTTGCACTATGAGGAAGATTTAGCTTTAGAAGAAAGCAAGCTCTGATCATCATTTCTGCACCCAGAAGAACACTGAGGGTTACAAACAAAATAAAATTATTAGTGACTTTCTGATGAATGCATTTTAGCAATGTGTAGAAATTTAAGAAAAGATAAAAAAACAAGTGTTTTTTAATTTTTTTTCATGTAGTGGTCCTTTAAAGCAGTCGAGCAGGATACAAAAATGAGGATGGTTGTATGAGATGACAGAGGTGTCAACTTTGTAATGATTTCTCAGATTACCAAATAGATACCACAACCCCTTAAGACTGACACTGTCATTCAGGATCTAGGCACCTTTGTGGGTGACTCTCTATCCTTTCTGCTTCATATCCTCTCTGTAGTTAACAAATCTTTGTATCTGGCTCGACTAATAACCAAGGGTGTCTCATCCAGAGGTAAAGGACTCTTATTTTTACTGTACTTTTCATCTCAGATCTGGTCCATTATTGAATGTAATATATTTGTTGCCCTGTAGCTAGCAAAGCATACAGATCAACTGGAGAAACCTAGAGGTTCATAACAAAAAAGTTACTGCTCTCAAGTCCTTTAAGTATCCACACCAAATGTTTGCAGAGTTTCTCTCTCTCTGTCTGTATTTAGTTTCCTGTAGACTTCACTGCAGTGATATATGTTTGGCCTTTCAGACCATGAAGGACCCCACCCTCTGAGATTCATGTCTTCATAAGATTAACAGTTCCTGAAATACAAGTTCAAAAGACCTTAATCTCTATCAACAAATTAATTGGACACATTGGTGAGACAGGTTCTTATCCCACCATATTCTCCACATATTGAATAAAGTGCCCTTGCATACTTAATAAAGCAATATCCTAGTTACATTGAGTACTAATCTAGCCAGCAGAGGCATAGCTAGGATGGTGCATGTGGTGTAAGCTGCCCCAGGTGCAAGGTCTTAGGAGGTACAATTAGAAGATGCTGATGTGGTGTGAGTATGGTACCAGCATTCAGAAATTAATGTTGTTGTTGTTGTTGTTTTTATTTCGGCTTTTCTTGGTTAGGGGTAGCCACAGTAGAACTCCAGTCTGCTAATGATTGGCAGTTAATTTTTTTTTATGGTGCCGAGGTGCCAGCCCAACGCCTGACCTTCAACGAAGGCACGCCTATTCACGCATGTCTTTTGAACGCCACTCAACAATGGGGAGGACATGCAGACTCCACACAGAAGGTGCTAGCATTCAGAAATTAATGCCAATACTGAATTTGTGGTCAGGACTGAAGCAATGAAATATTTCATGTCTGATAATATACTTTATTTATTTATTTACACTTTATTGATTGTATTAGCTCCACTAGGCCAATGGCCTCTTTTCAGGAGAGAATCTAGATGGTATTTAAATAGACTAGAGAGAATATGGTCAGAGTACTGGGGAACTTTCCCTATTCTTTTCAATAAGTGTTGTAGGATCTTTTACTTCCACCTGTGCTGCCACCAACTCAGGTAGATGGGTCATTGGTTGAATGTCTCATCCGAAGGACAGTACTCTCAGAAGTGCAGCACCTACTTATACTGCATGGCTGTATCATTATTACAAAAATTAATATACCTACCTGGTGTGGGAATAGAGCCCACAGCCTTCTGCACCAAAGGTGATTGCGCTACCTGTTCAGCTATTGATAATACTGTATTGTAACATCAGCAAACCACTTGTTACATTTGTATTAAGTGGCTTGTTACAGTTAAGAAAAGTGTTTTTTTTCTTTGAGTTGAGGAGGGATCCAGGTCAAGGAACTGCAGAGGGCATCAGATAATCTAGATACAGTTCTGAAAGGTCTAAATGTAAGTGCAAAGCATGCTAAAATAAATTTAACCCTAAATGCAGTGGAATAGTACACAGATTGAAATTTGATTTGTGTGCAAAGAAATGTACTGAATCTGAGATTAAGTAAGCAGCTCAGTTGAGAAAATTAACCCAGAACTGCAGTTATGATGATACATTACAGCAAATACTGAAAGTCGGGATTGTGCATGGAATAAATGATAACTGCACACACAGAAAGCAATTATCAGAAGTTAATTTGTCCTCTGAAAATGTCTTAATTATTTTAGCTCTTCAGTGGGAGCAGCAAACAAAAATGTCCAATATTTATAACTGCAACATATTCTAGTGGGATGTAATAGTGTACAAAAACAGAGCTGAAAGGATAATAAAGAAGAAGTCACCAAAACTAATGAATGACCTAGATACCCTGGGAAAGAGTGCATAGCCACTAACTATAAATTTATGCAAGAATGATGTAATGCCTATTGCGAACTTGAACATATAGTGGAAGCTTCTACCAATTAAATAAATAAAATAAATAGATAAATAGATAAATAAGTAAGTAAATAAAACTTTATCAAGAGGTGTTGAAATAGCTTTAATTAAGTTTAGTGCTCTGTGCACAAACCATATTCATGCTTCAGAAGAATAAATATATGTTAAAGCAGTAGAGGAAATGCTAGACAAAAGAAAAAGTTATAACTCCTGTGAAATTTTTAAAATGGACTGCTCCCATAGTATATGTACAAAAATGTGATGTGACTATTGTCTGGAACTTAGAAATTAAGTGTTACTTAAGTAACTTATTTTGAATAATATCTCGTACTTCAAATGAAAAACAGTACTTACGTATTATCGCAACTAGATTTGGAACTCACCCTCATTGCTAAATTTAGAGGGAAACTACTTCATGTTACAGTGAAATGGGGGAGAGTAAACTCCAAATTACTTTTTATCACATTGCTTGTGAAACAGAAAGGGAACAATGGAGAAAATACTCTTCATGGATAGCATCCTTTAGCACAGTGAGGGAATGGGAAGATTCGTTAAGGCATATACTGTAACAGCTTGTCGGTAAGAGCAGCTATTCAGGGTTGTGATTAATGTGTGTCTTTACATGTACATTTCTACCCATTTTCTTTTGGACTGACTTCATGGAGGGCTGAAGTAAGGCGTGCAATTGGTTATTTTTTTCCTCTGCACTGATGTGTTGTTTATAAGTTGTGTTTTGGTATTTATAGGGCTGTGAACGACTGTAACATGCTTCATTTCAAGGCAGACTACAAAGCCCATGTTGTTTACATGCCGTTCACTGATTTCTATTTTGCTGGGAATCAGTTTTCTGAAATGACTCTTCAGTAAGAGTAAATAGTATGATAATTACATTTCACCGGGGAAAAATCTAGGCTTGTTTATATGATAAGTGCTGCATTATTTCTCTTCCCTGCTGTTTTTCCTTTGCATTACATTACGGTGCTAAAGCGCTACCCAGGAAGAGGAATTTGGCCGTTATTCCTGTTCCTCGTTTGGAACCCACATGAGACAATAGTGATTTTCAGTGCATAGACCCCTTTTCAGTTTACTATAAAGTCGTTTTGCAATAATATCAGCAATTACGCCAGGTTCAAAATCTGGTTGTGATAATACATAAGTACCTGTAAAACTTGCTTTACATTGGTCATGGAGAATGGGGTGGGATTAGAATGACCTAAGCTTATGGATAAATGATTTGGGATGAAAAGTTTAAGAAATATTGCATCATAAATACTTAGAAAACAATGTTTACATTCACTCATCTACAAGTAATGTTTATATTCACTCTTCTGTAAGTAATACTTGCATTCATCCTTTTAACTTTTGCAGTGTCATCTACAGCTGCTATATTTAAAAATGACTATGGAAATTTGTTACAAAGTATGCCGCATGTTGCAGTCTATCAGAATGATATCTTAGTCACTAGGACACATCAGTGGACTATTTGCAAAACTTTAAAACAGAGTTTTGAGAAGGCTGGGGTGGGGGGTAGGCTTGGGCTGTAAGAAAACTATACATTTTGTTTAGTAAATATACATGATTTATGGGCTTCCTATTGAAATGTCGGCACTCATAACATTGACCGCTGATATACTGAAAAAAAACAATGAAAACGCAGGAGAATACTGAACATCACTCTATCCTTTCAGCTCCTGTACCCCAAAAACTTATATATACTAACTCAAAGATCGCTATACCTTGGAGAAAAGGGAATAGTCTATGAAATGGCCATCTCAGACTTAATTTGTGTAAGTCTATTTTTCAGACATTCAGTCTCAGCATTGTGGGACTTGTTAAAGAGGGTCCCAACATTTCAAACCCTTACTGGCTTATGCCCTATAAAGGATAAAGTAAACTCCTTTGAGATATTTCCATCTCCTGCAAATATTACTGAGCTGAAAGCTTACTTGGATTTACTTAAATTATTACAACATGCTCTTAACAAATTTGGCAACCTTGTTAATCCCTTTCCATCGCTTATTACACAAACATGCTATAAACATTGGTCAAAGAAAACAAAATAACGTTTTAGAATCTGCAAGCATCACTGTAATCTACTGATATGATGCTTTTTTTCATTCAGCTGAGAGCAACATGATTCCCCCCAGTGGGATTTCCCTGTATGGTGAAGGAGCAGTGATTTCACAAACGCTGTCCAATGATACTGGGAAACTACTTGGCGCTATGCCTCATATAATGATGCTTGTTGAGACAACATATTCATAACTTGGCAAGGAAGGGGTTTAGCCATTATTTTCTGGAGTCCAGATATTTTTTAAATATTTGTGTGGTCATGTTGTTTTCATTGACACAGGTTCTAAAGTACTGATTATTTAATGAAAGGAAACAGCTGGGAAGTTGGGCTCGATGGAGGAATGAGTTCCTTCTAAAGGCCGTTAGTTATAGAATGCAATGAATGTTCGCAACAGATTAAGAAGAATATAATTAACACCAACCAGAACATATTCAAGATTACTTCCCATATTCACAGCATTTTAGGAGCTAAACCTAGTTTTCTTTTTAAGACTGCTCCTACTGTTAAAAAAAAAAAAAAAAACTTTGGAAAGCCATAGTAATGGTAAAGCAGTGACATCCTCACACTCACTTAACAATATGATTAAAAAAATGCGACTTTGAAGTGTGGCTCATCTAAATAGTGTCTCTATATTTTGATATCAGAATTTTTGAAGTTGGATAATGGACTTGCTTCAATAATTCAACTTAATAAAGGTAATTGTTTGACCTTGGGAATTATATACATTGCCACTTGCACTGTTTGCCCAAGTTTTTATGCGGGAAAAACAGAACATGTGTTAAATGAAAAGATGTATTAACACTTGTATGATATCCAGAACAAAAGCCCAAATAGTGCTTTTTTATAGGATCATAGGAGATTACTAGGCTAATGGCCCTGGGGCCCTTACAAGCCTAGCCAAGAGTTTATCCTCAAAAAAGAAACTTCAATCAGCACCTTTCATCCCTGCCAGTGAGGGTCACAGGTGGAACCCCAGGGACAAATTTGTGGTTTCCCATCCGCTCATCAAGGTTGCGTTTGAAGAGAGTCAGCGATGTACTTTGTTTGACGTGTATGGGGAGTCTCTTCAAGAGATGGGGAAGCATCTGGGAGACAAACCTGTCTCTACAGCAGGATTTGTTAATGTCATATATTAGATTTAGGCCTTTTGTTTGGGTAATGCATGAGAAGTTAGACTTACAGATATGGAGCATCTCTAGCAGTGCAGAGTCTAAGATTTCCTTGTAGGCGAGACACAGACCTCTGAGCAATCTGTATGATACCAAGTAGAGTGATAGTGATTTGGGTTTACCTTTATATGCACATTTTGCGCACAGGTGAACAGCAGATGTTTGAAAGGACATTTGCAAAGTTTGCAAATGTCAAACGCAAAATGCTTTGAATGTGCAATGAGCGAATGCACAGTGACATTCGCTCATTGCAGATTCGGCATTTTGGGGTGGATTGCACTATAGTGGGGATTGGAAAATGGACCCTTTCCCCACTGTAGTGCGATCTCGGAGTTAGTATATTAAAGTAGGGGGTGTGTGGGGGGCAGGAGGGCTTGCCCCCCTGCATTACACTTCATTACACTTCGTATTCAACTTTTATGTTTGAAAATTAGCGAACCTGCTTTCGATTTGCTGATTTTTGAACATTGGAAACTTTCATGGTTTTGTGTTTCGTGCATACGATTCACTTATATGAGCAATCGCACGAGTGATTTTTGCATATGTAAAGGTAAACCAGTGATTTGATCCTGTCCACATAGGACAGGTGTTGGAGGCCATATATTGTCTTTGAGAGATATATCTGTGGCCTTTCCAGCTGATGCAGGTATTTGGAGAGGTACATACCAAACGGAGCTTGTACTCAATTATTGGCCTAATGAGGGAGGAGTACAGAGAGGTAATAACCTCCTTTTTTCTGAATGCAACCCCTTTACTTATGAGATGAACCAAGTGAAAGGCTTTTCTGACCACTGCCATTAAATGATGGGTCGAATGTGAGATTGTTGTCAACCTGTGTACCTAGGTCTCCCACCATGATTTTTCCAAATGGTATGATAATAAATTTTTTTGTGTTTAACTTAAGGCCATGCCTTTGGCACTAGTCATTTGTTAAACTTGTAAAAAATGGAAAAGACTGCAAAACACTAGAAATCCACAAGTAACAGGTAGGATCCACACAAAAACCAGGTTTATTCCAAAATGGGCATACAATAAAAGTAAGCGCTTTCGTCTTGTCTCAATGGACAAGACTTCCTCAGACTAATGACAATAAAGTTAAACAGGCATATTTAAATAAGAAAATAAATAAATAATTAATTAATCACATGACAACTCATTGCATACAAATGAACTTTGTTCACTAGATTGTGTGTTGAAATTAAGGAGTTTGCAGAGATAAAGTAAGTAGGGATATCTATTTAACTTTTTTTTCTATTTTTATCTGTTTTTATACATTCATTAATGTATTAGTTTTACTAAATTCTGACTCAACGCATTCTTAATTCACATTGTTTTACATATACATTTTTCACACATACTATTTTATAATCTCCTTTATAAATATGCTATTTTAAGGTATTTATTTATTTGTGTAAGATTCTTATTTATGAGCAATTTTGTACAGTGCTTCAGCTTCATAATGTACTTTGATGAATATTGAATGTTTTGCAATGAACTCCAGTGGTTTAATGCATCTTAGTTTGGTGGGTAACATATATATTTATGGTAGGGACGTGCTGCACCTTTTATATAATGAGTTGTCATGTGATTATTTATTTATTTATTTTCTTATTTAAATATGGTTATTTAACTTTTATTGTCATTAGTCTGAGGAAGTCTTGTCCACTGAGACAAGATGAAAGCGCTTACTTTTATTGTATGCCCGTTTTGGAATAAACCTGTTTTTTGTATGGATCCTACCTGCTACTTGTGGATTTCTAGTGTTTTACTAGTGATTTGTTGCTGTGAGACCCTCTTGTAGTATGTTAACATCATTTGGGGAGTCAGTGACAGCAACCAACTTACAGTCATCTGCAAACTTAGTTGGCCACAGGCCTTTTGTCTTTGCCTGGACCTCTGAGAAATAGATGACAAGCAAAAGGGGTACCAGGACAGATCCCCGGGGAACACCACTAGTGACAGATCTTTTGTCAGAGGTGGAGGCACCTATTTTGACCTTGTGGGTCCTATCGGTGAGCCAGTTGGCCACCCACCTTATGAAATAGGGATTTACGCCAAGTTGTGTTAGCATTTCGATGATGCCCGAGTGGGGGATTGTGTCAAAGGCTTTGGCCAAGTCAAGGTAAGCTGTATGTACTGGATTTCCCTCATGCAGTGCCTTGGGTGACAGTCTCAAAAAAGTCAATCAGATTCAACAGGCAATATCTGCCCTTGACTAATCTGTATTGGGTGGGGTCAAGTGCTTGGAGATTGTCTATGTCCTTGTTTATGAGGTCCATAATAATATGCTCCATGGCCTTACAGATCAGACTTGTCAAGCTAATGGTGTGATAGTGGCAGCACCTTTGTGAAAGGGATGACAATAGTAGTTCTCCACTCTGTTGGAATGAAGCCTGTACTTAGGCTATGGTTGAACAGGGTGCTCAATGGTAAAGATAGTTCTTGCTGGAGATGGTGCCGAATACAGCCTGGAATACTATCAGGTCCCATGGAAGCTGTGTTCTTTGCTTTGGATAGGGTCTTTACCCCTTGATCTATGGAGATGTGAGGTGCAGGACAAGTATCTGGGATGTTGTATGGGCCTTTGGGGGGCAGGGGGGTGAAGTTTGTGCTGAACCTATCTACTAGCAGGTTGGCTAAGTCAACAGGATCAGTGAAAGTGTACCATTAAGAGCTAATTTGGAACAAACCTGGGCTTTGCCATAGAGGTACCTGATATAACTGAAAAGGCTTTGTGGTTGGGCTTTGTTTTGGAGGCTAGTTTCAATTCATAATTGGCTTTGGAGGTTTTCACTAGTGATCTAATTTGCTTGTTGAGGCTAAGGAAGGAGTTTTTCCAATTAAGAATTTGTGCCTTTTTACCCTTGGACAACAGTTTATTCCTTTTGTTGAAAATTCTGTTGATACAGGATGTCCACCAGCTAGGTTTGTGTTTCCTTGAGGAGAAAGTTTTAGCTCTGTTGGCTATGGCTAAGTCCATGTAGTTGTACAGGTGCTTGTATACTACACTGGCGTACTATTCAGCATATTTGTCTGCATCCTCTAAGGGGGGGGGGGTGGTGGTGGTGTGAAGTTACTGATACCTACCCTTAGAAGGTTGTAATCAGCTTTTGAGAAGTTTTTTAGCCTGGTTATGGCTGGGGGGTTGGGGTGGGGTTGGACAAGATAGACACTTTGAATGAGAGAGACCGATGGTCTGATCTCACCAGGGAAGAACTTACTATGGGGGTGGTGCATCTGTCACCCATGTTGGTGAGAACCAAGTTTAGAATGTTATCTCCCCTTGTGGGGGATGGGACAAGCTGGTCTAGTGTGTTAGAACTGATGAAGTCAAGGAATCTCTAGGTTAGTGCATTAGAACAGGAATAGTTTACTCATTCTATGGTGGGGTAGTTGAAGTCACCAAGGATCAGGGTGTTAGGGGGTACCTTGATGGAGTCAAATAGATCCAGGAAAGAAGAGTGGGTGTCCTGAGACATGTAGGGGGGTCTATAGCTGGCTTTAACTTGGATGGGTGTCTTACCAATTGTCAGTTGCACCTGGAGTAGTTCTACTGCATCATGCTGGCAAACCACTCCGGGGGTGTGCTTGTCTTTAATGAAAATAGAAACTCCACCACCCTTAGTCTTCCAGACCTCATTTTGGGGTCAGAATGTGTGGAATGTGGTATAGCCTGGTAAGACAGGGGTGCTCTCAGCAGTCTTGAACCAAGTTTCTGTGACTGCACAGATGTTGAGATCTTCCAGTGCAAGAAGAGCCTCCAGTGACTGCATTTTCAGGTTAAGGCTCCTAACTGTAAGCAGCATGACCTTTAATTTGCTTTTTGACAGATCTTTTATGTTGGAAGATTTGTCTTTGGGACATTTCCTAAAAAAGCCACAATGGAAGAGGCAAGAGCCTTATCCAGAATCCTGAATCCCAGGGGTGACAAGTGGAGGCCATCTCTGGCAAAACATCGAGGCCTGTCAACCATGTCATCCCAGGCAGACAACTACAGGATCCCCTTGGAATGACACCAGACACTAAAAGCCAATTGTTGAAGTCAATTATTTTTTGTTGGTATTCTGGTATCATTCTTGGTGAAGGTAGGATGCTGCTTAGGGCTAGAGTCATACCTGCCTGGGACACAAACTGTGAGAGCTCAATCATGTCTCTTTTCATATAGTCCAGGGAGGTATGTCGGAAGTCATTCATACCAACACGAACAATGACAGAGTTATATTTGTAGCTATTGTGGAGAGACTTAAGTGTGTGTGTGATGTGGCGGATTCTGGCACCTGAAAGACAACTGACCATGATCTTCTCCTTGTTGAGCCTGATGGGGGGGACATTGGTGTGTCACACAACTGAGTCGCCAATGACTAGTATGTTTGGTTTATTGTTGTGCCTTATGGGCTGTGTGAGTTTATTGTTATGCCTTATGGGCTGTGTTTGTGAGACACTGGTGTGTTGTATGCTGTCTGTGATGTGTTTGGTGTTGTGTGTGGAATGTTTGTGAGTATGTTTTGGAGGTCTCTGCTGTTTAGGTAAGTTTTATTGAGGACCTCTGCATAGCTGGGTGTGTGTTGTGCTTGGCTATGTGATGCGAATGGTGTGGTGTTTGTGATGGCAATCTTCTCTTTGTCAGGAGTACTGATTGTGATGCGAGACATCATGGAATCCAAGTTATTGATGTAGATGCATTTCTTGCAAGTAGAAGAATTATGTGCTAGGAGAAGAGGGTTGTCAGTGAACATGAGGCAGTTGCTACACTGTCTCAGTATGTCCATGTCGACCAGGAGAAACTGATGGGGATTGTCCAGACATAGTGTTCTGAAACTTGGATGGACTTATGGAGAGAGAGTTTTGATAAGGGTTCTTCCACAAGAATGTAGACCACAAAAACCTTCTGAAATGTAAAATAACTGGCTTGAAGACCAAGTGCTAAAACCAAAACTAAGAGGGCTAGAATAACAGACAAATTCAATCAGGCTACTAACAAGCAATAATAAATACAGCAGAATAAAATCACTTCAACACTTTAGAGTAGCAGCAAGGCAAAATACGGTAGTAAAGTAGGAAGAACACAACTGCAGTAAAAGCAGCTGAATAAAATGTATTTTTTTAGTGGAGAGGGAAGAAACAGGAGATAATTCAAGATTAAGAAACTACAGGGGGTTGGCCTTCCCAAATGCTCTCAACCACACACAAATGTGCATTCCTTTTAAGGTTCAAATTTGGTATATTGGAAAAGGTAGAAATTAATGCTGGGGATGGAAAACTAAATTAAAATGCAGAGAATTACTATGGCAGTTGAGATTGAATGGCATCATCCTCCCCGGTTTAAATGAACATGTTTCCATTCAGCCAGTTTTAAAATTAAGTGCAACTAATTTATGAGATTTTTAACAGTACTTAGTTTTTTATATATTCTGTGAATGTGTTTTACTATTTCTACACTTTTGCTTTTTATGGGTTAAATGATATGATGGCTTTTAATTTTAATATGCATTGATTATAGTTTAGGCTAATTGATTTTAGTATTGTGTGTTATTTAGTTGTCCTTATTAATGATACTTAGTTTTAGTATAAGGATTTTAATCACAATGGATTTTGATAATGGAAATTATTTTGAGTTTTATTATTTCTACACCACAATGGAACTCTTGATTGAATAGTTTATGGGCAGGATTCACGAAGCCTCCGTGTAAGAATTATAACTCATACACGGAGGCTGCAGTTAAACGGAGTGATGTCAGCATGCTCTGCATATTCATGAGAGCATGCTGAATCACACCTAAGGCTAACACGGTCCATGTAAGACAGTAGGGGGCGTGTCCGTAGGCCGAGCCCTGTAAGCGGACACGCCCCCAGAAGAGTAAAAGTGCCCAAAGTAAACACCCACGACAGAGTCCATGGAAATGTGAATAAACACAGCACAACACATGCCCCCACAGACTACGAACATAAAATGTACAAATGAACATCTCATAATTTTTTTTTAAATTGTAAAGATGTTTAACCATGAGTGCGCTCGTTTGCGCGGGTGTGCCCGTAGCGCAGCTACAGTTAGCAGTCAGTGGGAAAGCATATAAGAACTAAATATGCAAAGTAAGCCAAGAAGCAATAGCGTAGCGGTAGAGATGTTGGCTGAAGAGCAGGCATTCATGGTTCGAGCCCCTACAACACCAATTTTTATTTTTAGCAAAATAAGCACGAAACAAGTCCCTGACAAATATGTACACATAAAATCACATTTTATGTAAAATGTAATGAAATAGCCCATTTATATGGAAGAAATGTGAGGTAACAAAACAATAAAAAATGCCAGATGTGCCCATAGCTGAGCTACAGTTTAACAGGGTGAGTGCATCTGCCCGTAGGTGAGCAGTGGTTTAACTGGTGCAAAATGAGTGCCCGTAGCTGAGCAGTGGTTTAACACACTAAATCTATGTGCCCCTAACTGAGCTGAGCGTAATATGCGTGCTGATAGCCAAATGAGGCTTAAACCAGCGTACCCCGTTTGCGCGGAGCTGCGCACCGCGCAAACAAGCTAACCGACGGGCAACGTTGAGCAAGCCGTATCAAAACAGCCTTTACACAGACACACCCCTCCGCTTGTCTAGACAGTCATAAAAAATAAAAAGTAGTGGCCAGGTTCGAACCCAGGATACTATACACCATAGTCAAGGTACTGAACCACTAAGCCATGACAGCAGTACCTATAAATGCAATAATAGCTAATATATAGGAATGAATACAAACTGGAGCATGACAATGCAGGTTTAGTGAAGTTGATACAATTCCAAATTGGCCAATCACAGATATGTGCGGGAAAAATGGACTATATAAGCCCCATAGGTGGGAATACACAGCATAAACGATTGTAGAACTGACTTGCAGCCAGAATGACAGGAGTAGGTGAGGGTAGTTGCTTTCGAGCACAGAGGTGGGGCATTGAGGAGTCCAGGTACATGGTCTGGCTCCTAGTCCACAATCATGAGGCCCAACTCATGCAGGGCCAGGTCCTGTGGGGAGCATATAGGGCTGAGGCATGGGACCGGTTGGCTCATGATCTCACCAGTGCCACAGGGATTCCAATGACTGGGAGCAGGTCCGTCACCACCATGCGGAACTGAAGAGACGCAAGCAGGACCAATTGAACCTTTGGATCCAGGAGGCCCGGCAAATGCCCAACGCCCCACTACTGAGTAAGTTACATTTAATTATGTATGTAAGAAATTAAACTAGCTGATATTATGGAGATGTGTATTCCAATATTACTTCATTTATATTGCAGCTGCAGGTGTCCGTTCTGTGAACCGCAGAGCCTATGGCGATAGGCTGGTGCAGTTGCGCCACCAGGCAGGTCAGTAATCCACTACCAGTAACTGTAAAGAAATATAAAAGTATGACAGTCAGCAAAAGAGTGCAGTGTAGTCACTAAGTAATAAAATGTGCAAGTAACAGTGTGAAAGTGTTTGCAAGTATTGCTTGATTACAAACGTGTGTTGCAGTCTGTAATCCAAACAGAAAAATGAAAATGTCTGACATAAATTCTGAAATAAAAATGCCCCACCTGTAAGAAAATAGTACACAACCTGCAGCAGGCTGAAAAGTATAGCTGCAGAAGATGATGAAATCACGTGTGAAATATATCCCTGTTGAAATACTGAAACATGACAGAAGTGAGACTGCTGGAAAGGATTGTAATAACTACAGGTAAAACATGTCAATAAAGCCTAGAAGTAAGTACCATCCTGAATAGTAAAATGAAAACAAGTGAGAGAGTGTGAGAAAGTGTCATGAATCCAGCAATACAGTAGTAATAACCCCTGAATAAAGTATACTGCAGTCAGTACAGAATGAAATACATGTGAGAATCAAAACCAAACAGCGAAATCTGTTCAAAGTGTTGCTGCATCTGGAATGTGTATCCCAAAATCTGGATATGTTGCTCTCAGTCTGCAATATGCAGATAGTATGATAGTCTGATATACCAAACATCCACACTTGTCTATAGCTATATAAAGCAAATGTAGCAGGATGATGTAGCTGAACAAAGCTAGATATGAATGTGTATGAAGAACAATAAAATGTATATTGATGTTGCAGTAACAGTCCTATCACCAAGTAGAAGTAGTTATCATATTGGAAACTGTAGTTAGAACAGTACTGTGTATATATGTGCAGCTATTAGAAATATACAGCATATGTATTGGTATTCGAAGGTGTTAATATTATTTTCTTCACCCCACCCTATAACCACATATAACCCAATCCAGCAATACAGTAGTAATAACCCCTGAATAAAGTATACTGCAGTCAAGACAGAATGAAATGCATGTGAGAATCAAAACCAAACAGCGAAATCTGCTCAAAGTGTTGCTGCATCTGGAATGTGTATCCCAAAATCTGGATATGTTGCTCTCAGTCTGCAATATGCAGATAGTATGATTGTCTGATATACCAAACATCCACACCTGTCTATAGCTATATAAAGCAAATGTAGCAGGATGATGTAGCTGAACAAAGCTAGATATGAATGTGTATGAAGAACAATAAAATGTATATTGATGTTGCAGTAACAGTCCTATCACCAAGTTGAAATAGTTATCATATAGGAAACTGTAGTTAGAACAGTAGTGTGTATATATGTGCAGCTATTAGAAATGTACAGCATATGTATTGGTATTCGAAGGTGTTAATATTATTTTCTTCACCCCACCCTATAACCACATATAACCCATTCCACGTGAAAATGGTATGTGCAATCACAATTAACACCCCTGGACATTTGTCCTGTTGGGTCATATATATTTGCATGTCCGTTGATGCATCTGCCCTGTTCATACATCCAAACCTGATGGCCTGTTGCTATCAATCAACCCTGCATGTTGTTGGACTGTGTATTGCTGTTCAAATTATGCATGTGTTATGCTCACTGTTCAATGGTGTGAATATCTGGGTGTTTGGTTAATGGGAATACTAATGCATGCTGTTACAACTAATTGTGAATGGTATTATATGTCACTAACCCAAACTGTCATGACATAATGCAAAACATAGGACGACAGGGAAGGCGGGTTCCAGCGGACCCACCTCTCCCACCTCAGCTGGCGAGTGCACCTGGCACTAGTGCCCAGTCTGGACCCTCCTCTGGTGGCCCTGTGCCACCTGTGGGTGGAAGCGCTGCTGGGGATGGGGCTCACCCCCCCTCTGCAAGTGTGGCCGGAGGAGAACCACCACTCACCCTCCGTAGCGTCCAGACTGTGGTGCGTAGGGAGATCTGGGACTCTGTTCTCGAGCCCCTACGCCAGCTTGAGGCACAGGTGGCACAACTTACGGGCATGCCTGTTGCCCGGCCTACACAGCCCCCAGCACAGCCCCATCCTGGGCAGTGAAGGAACAGTGGCAACTGCCTATGGGTGGGGATATCAGTTCCACTGTTGCCATCTGTGGGCTCATGGGCTCTGGATATCCAAACCTCCGTCCCCGTCAATTGTGTAACCCCCCCACACATGTCATACACCGCCCTGTATGCGTCTTGTTTGTCTTGTCTGTTTACCTACCCAACCTACCTCCCCAGCTGTACCGACTTCCTTCACCTGACATACCACTCTCACCTGAAAAAAAAAAAAGGGCACTCTGTACCCACAAAAAATTACGCCCCATACATAGCTGCCCATTCCGCACATGTCTGCTGGACATGGAAACTATCAATTACAATTGGCTGTACAACAAGTATTATTGTTGTCCTGACACCTCTCTCAGGGGTGGAAGGTTTCAAATGTCACACCAAATTACATACATATGCACAGCTGTTGCTGATGAAGAAATGGGCAGCTATGGGCCTTACCTACATCCCTCCTGCAAATCCCAAGCTTGTTTCCCTACTGTCTTACCCTCTTTGTGACCCCTTTTTCACCACTTTCCTGTCTCCCCATTTTCATTTCTTTCAAAGAAAATAGCGCGGGTGTGCGCCAGAGTAAGCACTGTTAAGCGGTTGTAAGCAGGTGTGCGCGTGTGTGCGCAGAGCTAACCGCCAGTGCGCATGCGTGAGCTCCGCGCAAACCAGCGCTAACCCGGTTACAACTGCATAAAAGTGCCTTAGTCACTTTGATTGACAGGTCCTGTAGTCAGTTCAAAAGCAAAATAAAATCCCACTGTCAGTCTCGAACCCAGGAAACAGTAGTCTGTATGACCTACCACTAGGCCATGACTCTTATACAAGAACATTGTGCTAAAATAAATATAACATGTAATAGTAGGGATGAATGTAAAGGGAATATAGGATGTGTAGTACACAAAGCATGTCATTTAGAATTACTGTCAAAACTACTGGATTCCCATAATAGTAGTGTGTGAACAGAAACAGCCATGCTAGTTGGTAGCTTGTAGGTAATAATGTCAGTTAATGTACATATATAAATATATGTATATTTACATATATATATATAAATATATATCTATATATAGTTGTAGGTGTCATTGTGCATACACACTTACTACAGGGAACAGGAGAGAGGAATGGAGAAATGTGAATCTACAACACAGCCTGAATCATGAGAGAGATACTAACCTTTACACTCACAGAACAGTGTCCACAGCATACCAGCATGGTCCCCGCCCTTACAATCTGAAAGGGCAATGCCTATCTCACATACCCTTTTATAGCACTGTCCTGAAATCACAGTGAGAACTGCAATCAGTACACAACTGGCTGCATGCAATTAGCAAATGCTGGCTTACAATTGGTGCAGAGGCCATCACATGGACCTATGCAGATACCTACAAAAGCATCCTGAACTAACACTCCACACATGCAATACATTCATTGCACTGTCTGGAAGCAGACAGAGGGAGAGAGACAAACCGAGACAGAGAGGAAAAAAAAAAAAAAAAACACGCTACACACTGTGACCCTAAGCTGTCAGCAGTGACAGTAGCAGCAGGAAGCAGAAGCAGTGGTAACGCAACCAGCTGCGACAAACACAGGTAATGCAAAGTAGCAGGTTAATAGTGTGCATACTGTGAACCCTTCAAATGTGTCATAGGTATTATCTATAGGTATGTCCATGTGATATGTTGTGTGTATGTAGTTCCACCAAAAGGGGATGACTATACATTACATGTCAATCAGTGTTAGGCCATGATCCTGGCAGCAGTTGTCTGTGCGTTGCCCTCAGCAATGGCTGTAGTGACTGCTTTGAAAGGTCAGCCAGGTTCAAAAGGCAGGATCAGCCCATCACAAAGGCAAACTGGCTGGGAACAAGTGTCTGCAGGTACCCGATATCACTGCATATGCATCCCATACTGAATAATTCCATAGCTTAGCAGACCAGGCCAGTTATGCATATGATGTGGTAGTTCCCAGGGTCAGTAGAGGTGCCTCCTTAGTGGTGTGGGACCACTGTTGCTGTATGCCAGTGTCCAGGTACATATCCTGTAGTACAGCCAAGATTAATTATCAGTCTTATATGCGGTTGTATGTCCTCTTGGAGTGCAGGTAGCACACATCCAGGGATACCATCAGGTCACAGTGATGCTGTGTGTTCTGCTTTGCTGAGGGCGGCCCTCACCTGGACATGTGAGATGATAGGGAGGTTACATACAGCTGTGATAAGTATTTCAACTGGTGGAGGAGAAGGAGGGGATACGTGCACCGAACCTGTCTGCAAGAATGTTGCCAATATCTGTGTGTTTGGTGAATGTTAAGTAGGTGTGTATTAATGCAGAGCATATCTGAGGCATTTGGTCCATATGTGTAACATAACTGAAGAAGGCCTTGTGGTTATCCATAGTGTTTGTGGCCATTTCCCTCCCAGAGTAGGCCGTGGCCATTGTTATGAGAGACCGTAGCATAGTACTAGTGCTGACCACAGATGCCTTCCCTTAATGTGAATCTGCTCTGTCCTGCAGTAGCCTCCTGCTATTGTTATACAATCTGCCTCTGTCTGGGGTCCACTGGACAGGATGCCTAACCTTTGTGCATAGGGTCTGGGTTAGAAATGTGTGTGCAAGTTCCATGCAATCTGTGGCATGTCTGTGGTAAGCATTTGCAAAGGGGTCAGCAGTGTGGGTTGTGGCTTCCACTGGCCCAGTGTGCTGCATGGATACCATCTCAGTCCTAACAAGTGAATAACTGTCTAATCACATACATACATATCAAAGTAGTCTACTGTGCTGGTGGTGGTGGTGGGATATGTATATCCAGGCCAAGTAACTTGTGTCCACATCACACTAGTGGATGGCGTCCCACATACAGTACCTTGGGATGAACCCCCAGAGTGAGGTTGTGCATTGGACCTGCCAGTGTGTGCTGACCGATGGGGCATGCTACTATGTTGTGTGGAATGTGGCAGGTATTGTTGCACAGGTGTTAGCTGAGCACTGATATCTGGCCATGTACTTGTGTATCCACCACGACACACACACATGCAACATATGGGAGTAGTAGTATATCACTACACATGAGTATCATGTATAGTATGTGTGCCATATATTGCTGACATAGTCTGCTGATATCCTGTTTGTGTTCTCTTCCAGGGAGATGGCGTGTCAGCGTAATCCCGCCTACTCTGCAGCGGAAGATGAGGAGATACACCAGAGCCTGGTGCGGGAGTATGACATACTGTTTTCCCGCACCAGTCAGAATCAGCAGGAGAGGGCTGCACTGTGGCAAGACCTTGTCCGTAGGGTAAATGACATTGGCACGCATAATAGGACATATGAGCAGGTACGACATCACTGCAGTGATTTAATCAGGTGTCCGTCAGCGTGCGTCGGATATCCACAGGCAACAGGTTGCCACAGGAGGTGGGGTGGCCACACATCCCCCCCTCACCAGACTGGAGGGGCTACTCCTAAGTGTTGTGGCTCCAGCCCCGGAACAGCAACAGCAGTACACCTGCATCATGATGGAGGCTGGATCCACACAGCAGCATGACATGGAGCATGCAGGTAATATGCCATATGTACACTTGACTGTTCTGTACACTGTTAGTTTATGCATGTGTAAGGTGTGTCCGTGGTATGTATCTGTCATCATAGTATGTAATTGTGCATGTGTGATACTGGCAATATCAGCAGCTGACGTGTGAAAGGCAACTGGTGTACTACTGCACTGTATCATATGCAGTATCAATGGCACAGTTGTGCCCACTGACATTAATCTCATCATTTCTGCAAGTCCCTCCGGGGTTACAGCAAGGCAGGCCATCCATGCTGGTGAGTGTGTTTAACAATACCTATAATAGTCCTGATAGTGCTAGTAACACTAGTGTAACTCAGTAGTGCTCTGTGTGTATACTGCGGGGTGTGCATGTGTGCAGGTGTGCCTGTGCCCATGTGTGCATGTGTGCATGTGTGCAGGTGTGCCTGTGTCCATGTGTGCATGTGTGCATGTGTGCCTGTGTCCACGTGTGCATGTGTGCATGTGTGCATGTGTACACGTGACCACGTGTGCATGTGTGCATGTGTCCATGTGTGCATGTGACAACATGTGCATGTGTGCATGTGTCCATGTGTGCATGTGTCCATGTGTGCATGTGTGCATGTGTGCATGTGTCCACGTGTGCATGTGTCCACGTGTGCATGTCTGCATGTGTGCATGTATGCATGTGTGCCTGTGTGCATGTGTGCATGTGTGCCTGTGTGCATGTGTCCACGTGTGCATGTCTGCATGTGTGCCTATGTCCATGTGTGCATGTGTGCCTGTGTCCATGTGTGCATGTGTGCATGTGTCCATGTGTGCATGTGTGCATGTGTGCATAAGTGCATCACTGGTAACAATGTGTGGAGACTGTAAACTGTGTTTCCTGTCTTCCTCCCACAGGTTCTGGTGCTGCTCTGGTGTCCTGCAGCAGGGAACCTGAATCTGGTGCCACAGGTACTGGTAATGATGATATCTGTGTAATGGTACAGGAAGGTGTGTCAGGGTCCGCCATTGGTCAGCCAATTGGCAGTACACAGCTGTCAACCCCATCATTGTGCACAGTCATCCTGCCAGTACATCCTTTGTCACCATTGTCCCTAGGTGATGGACAGGATACAGTGGGCATTGACCAGGGTAATGTGGTACCTGTGGCACATGCATCCCCACACAGCAGCCATGGGCAGGGTCCTGCGATGGTACCACACAGACAGTTGCCCGTGGGTTCTCGTGGGGGCATCCGTGGGCGTACTGCCTCTGGCAGATGTGCCCAAAGAGGTCTGTCAACCTCAGCTATGTTTCAGGCTGTCATGCAGGCACAGTCGTGTATGGAAAGGTACACCAGACAGGGTCTGAGGGAGCTGAGAGCATGTCGCACAGCCATGACCGACAGTATGCGTGACATCACGGATGCTATCCGTAATTTCACCGATGTCATAGACAGATGTTGTGGGGACATATTACAGCAGTTCCAAAACCAAATGTCCATGAGCCAAGGCAATGGTGGGCGTTTGCGGTGTCGACGTGGCCGTATGCCAGCAACAGCAGCAGCTGGCAGTCGGCGCGGACGACAATAGGCCCGCGCATGCCCCCATAGTGCCAGCAGCAGCCCCAGCAATGCTGGGTCTGTGCTGTCATCAGAACGCCCCAGGAGACCATGGGCACGTGGCTCTGGACAGTCCCAACAGGTACCTGTGTCCAGTCAACACACTCCCGCTTCTGATGACAGTACCCAGTCTGGCTTAGTACTGGATACGGTCCGTAGCACCCCTGCCAGGCACAGGTACCGTGTCCATGCCCACAGACACTGATCTGTATGACCTGCCAGGTGCAGTCTGTGGCTGTCCACAAACCCCTGTATATGGCAGCCATGAGGAGGAACTGTGTGCGTGCATACACACATGTGAAATGTTAACACCTAGGGTGACCACATACATGCACACACTGCACCAACAGTGCCCCACCCTGTACTGCTGCCCTCACCAACACACATACACACACATGTCAATTGGTGGTATCAGTGGCAGACTCAGGCATACCTAATTCACACCCTGTGCATATGATGACACTGTGCCACCTCATGCAATCTCCAACATCATTGCGGGAACAGGTAAAAACATTGCTGATGCACAGGGTGACTACATAGAAGTGTATTAGTAGTATCATGTTGGTAACAGTACAGTGTGCTGATATGACTGTGTGTATATCCCAGCATGCCTGATGCAGTAACCGTATGAATGTCCTGAATTGTCATCTGCACCCATAGTACGTACCAAAGTGTAACAGCTGCATATAATTGCATGCCGGTGGTAAGGTTGTCAACAGATAGCCGCATACATGGGTAGCACAGGGGGGAAGCTAACGCAAGTAGTGATATGCAATGGTGGACATGTACAGTAATGGTGTCAAGTTGCCCACAACGACTATGCAATGTGGATGTTTGCACATGTTGATATGTGTGCAGTAGCAATGTAATCCAAATCACAATTAACTATGACATAATATCAGTTCTACCATGGGCATCTGCGCTGTGTATTCCTGGGTACATGTTGATAGTGCCTACATATTTGCATTGTTACTTACTGTTATTGTTACCCCTTCTTTGTTGTACGATGCACTACTTCCAGCCCTGCTTACTGTAGCTTTGTTTGCATGCATGTTCGCTTGGGGTTCCCTGGAACACTGCTTACACCTGCAATGCAGAGTTACAGTGCTTCTGTAGACTCCTAGTGACATCTGCATAGCGTACGATATGTATGTCAAGTTTACACATGACAGAACGTCACTGTCTGTCCTGTACGCATGTACGTTGCCTGTGACACATTGCACATGTCTTACCTGGCATTTACCCACGTGTGCAGTCATATATGCCAGTGCTATGAAACAGTAGCAGTACACCCACACATACACACCTTCAGTATGTTGTTCCCCATTGGCCCTATGTGTTGGTACTCACCACGGCAATCACACTACTAGGGTAGCATGTGCAAAGGTAACCTGTGAATCACCTCTATGGTCTAGTTGTGGTTTATGTGAGTCATGTGGCAATGTCACAGCTGCCACATGTATGCAGTCAGCCATCACCCTTGGCCAGGAATGTACAACACATGTGTGGGATGCCACCACACAGCCAATCTGGGGACTGAGCTCTCTGAACCCAGTAATGCCATACCCTGTCAGGTGGCATGTCATATTACAGTGACTACAATACAAGTCAGACATAGACACGCACTGACAGCATGCTGAACACACTGGGGCATACGTGGGGACTCAGAATAGCATCCTGCCTGAGCATCACACACCTCTGCAGCTGGCACACAGGCATATGTTCCGGCAGAACAGAGCACATGCCACACATGGCACACACATCCCGTGTGCCACACACTCACAGCCTGTAGGGCTACACAACACACCTGCTACAGACGTGTCAGGTACCTGTCTTGGGTGCTGCACTGGGGTCCCGCTCAACAGGCTGTATCTGGTGAAGGTCACAGTGATATGCCTCAGGGGCACTATGGTCCATCACAGAACACATGCATACAGGTCAGTCAGAGGCATGGACACATATGACTCACTCATTGACCATGCCACTATGGCTGACCTGAGACATACCTCTCTGGACTACATGATAGGGAACATAGAATGGATCTCTCAGCATGTGGCACGGGCCAGTATGAGCCTGATCTTGGTTGGCAACATACCCTCACCAGGTATGCTACCACTATATGTAGGAAGGGTGTTGTATGTCTACATTCTGCTCAGTCTCCAATGTCATTCATAGGGTATCCGCTGGCTGTCAACGTGTGCTTACATGCTAGGGAAGCCACAATGATGTGCAAGGGTCATCTTGCATGTGACACCCATGGCCCGATGTATATTGGCAAAGCTCCTTGATACACACATACTGCCTTATGCTGCAGGACACGGATTACATAGCCACCTCCGCTGGTATCACACAGGTTAGGACACTAACAGTGCTGCTACACAACACCAGCAGTGTACACTGCAAGATGCATGCACTGGACACTGTCCTCAGCACGGTGAACTGCAATGTCTGTGCAGTACCAGAGTCCTGATTCATGGCTCACAGGTGTTACCCATCACTGACAGGTTATGCCCCATACCATGCCTGTCGTCCCCTACACATGTAACACACATGGACAGGGGGGTGGTATCCCAAGGCACCACAGATACACACACCTCCAGGTTGTTGGCACAGCACAAAGCATCAGGGCCTAATCATGTGCAGCTAACAGTGTGTCGGACTGCCATCTGGTTCATAGCCTGACACACACAACCCTCCCATACACAGGAAGACCACCTATCCTCCATAACAACACTGGCAATATGACAGTCTCAAGAACTGTCTTTATATGGCTGGACTGCATCCAGCCAAACATTGTGTGTGAGCATTACTGTAGCTACAACACACTAGTTGAAGGGTTCACAGCATGTGGTCACTGAATTGCAGTGGAATGACATGTTACCACTCCCACAACAAGTGGGAACATGCAGCACCTGTACATCGACTACATGTAGACTATATGGCCCAGACCAGATGTGTATCCCCTGCTGTAGGTATTTTACCATATACACCCACACTGTATAGACACATATCACGTGCGGCCCCTGCACAGTAAGACACAGTCATATTGGTATACATTGCAAATACCATTTATCCACTCGAGGCATGTGTCAGACATGGTAACTACTGCAGGTCACAGGTATTTATGTGTATGTGTCACACATACATCATGTGTGCAATGCCATTGCTGGTTTAGGCAATGGCATGCATTGTTATGTACAAAGGCCCACACAAGGTCATAATGTGTGACAACCACACGTGGCAGTTGTGGGTTACCAAAACATACCTATCTGTACTCTGACAATGGTAATAGACCCAGTAGCAGAGCGCACTATTGGCATTACTGGCCAACTAGCCCTGTTTGGCTGTGCTGATAGTGTGGTGACATCCCCTGTGTTTACTGGGGGAATATGCAGCATCTGGTGTATTGTAGTATTTGCCAAAAGGATCTGTTCTCTTACACTTGCATTTACACACAGCCTACTACCCCCCCACACACACACTTGCCATTTGCAGGATTCATACCCCTACCTAACTAAGTCACGACACGTGAGAGAGTCACATTAGCAAAGCGCATTATTCGGATTACTAGATAGTTCCTCTTCTCTGGCTGTACTTATAGGGTGCTGACATCATCAGTATTTTGAAAGGGTAATGTGCATCAGGTAGTGTGATCTCCTGATTGCCAAAACTAACATGTTTTTCATACGGAAATGCACACACACAAACTCCCCACATCCAAACACACACACACACTTGCCGGTTTCAAACCCCTACCTCAATATGTTATGGCACTTGAGTGTGACGCTGTAGCAGGTTGCGCTATTCTGAGTACTGGCAGATGTTTCTTCTCCAGCTGTATGTATAGGGTGCTGTCATCATCACTGTTTGGAAAGGGTAATGTGCATCATGTAATGTGATCTCCTGATTTCAAAAAAGCACATGTTTTTCATACAGAATTGCACACACACAGAGTCCCCACATCCAAACACACACACATGCCATTTACAGGTTTCAAACTCCTACCTAACTACATTATGACACTCGGGAGAGACGCATTAGCAGAGTACGCTATTTGAATTACTGGGAGGTTTTCCTTCTCCTGCTGTACTTATAGGGTGCTGACATCATCAATGTTTAGAAAGGGGAATGTGCATCCTGTCGTGTGTTCTCCTAGTTGCCAAAAGGGATATTTCCTTCATACAGACTTGCACACACACTAGCCCCCTCCACACACACTGAGCATTTGCAGGATTCAAATCCCTACCTAACTATGTTATGACACTTGAGACGGATGCATTAGCAGAGCGCGCTATTTGCATTACTGGAAGGCTTCCCTTCTCCTGCTGTACTTATAGGGTGCTGACATCATCTGTGTTTAGAAAGGGGAATGTGCATCCTGTAATGTGTTCTCCCAGTTGCCAAAAGGGACATTTCCCTCACACAGAATTGCACACACACTAACCCCCCTCATCCAAGCACACACACTTGCCATTTGCAGGATTCAAACCACTACCTAACTATGTTATGACACTTGAAACAGATGTATTAGCAGAGCGCGCTATTCGCATTACTGGGAAGTTTCCCTTCTCCTGCTGTACTTATAGGGTGCTGACATCATCAGTGTTTAGAAAGGGGAATGTGCATCCTGTAGTGTGTTCTCCTAGATGGCAAAAGGGATATTTCTTTCATACAGTCTTGAACACACACTAACCCCCTCCACACACACTGAGCATTTACAGGATTCAAACCCCTACCTAACTATGTTATGACACTCAAGACGGACACATTAGCAGAGCGCGCTATTCGCATTACTGGTAGGATTCCCTTCTCCTGCTGTACTTATAGGGTGCCAACATCATCAGTGTTTAGAAAAGGGAATGTGCATCCTGTAGTGTGTTCTCCTAGTTGGCGAAAGGGATACTTCTTTCATAGAGTCTTGAACACACCCTAACCCCCTCCACAAACACTGAGCATTTACAGGATTCAAACCCCTACCTAATTATGTTATGACACTCGAGACGGACGCATTAGCAGAGCGCGCTATTCGCATTACTGGGAGGTTTCCCTTCTCCTGCTGTACTTATAGGGTGCTGACATCATCAGTGTTTAGAAAGGGGAATGTGCATCCTGTAGTGTGTTTTCCTAGTTGCCAAAAGGGACATTTTCCTCTTACAGCCTTTAATACACACAAACCCCACTCACCCACCCACACACACACACACTGAGCATTTGCAGGATTCAAACCCCTATCTAACTATATTATGACACTTGAGGGAGACGCATTAGCAGAGCGCACTATCCAAATTACTGGGCATCTGGTCTGCACCTGCAGTATTTATAGGTTGCTGACATCTTTATTTCTACAGAGGTATGTACATGTAGTACTACCTGTCAGGTGGGGGATAGCATATATATGCATTTGCAGCCACCTACGTCAGGGTCAGATATGCACATCGCACTGGCAGGTTATGTTCTATACCATGCTTTGTGACCACAGGACCTGTAACACACGACACAACCAGTCATGAACACCACACCCACATCCAGGACACACACTTAGCTTCCCTGGGAACAGTGCCGGGATATGCAGGTGTTCACATACACCATTCCAGTTGTTAACATCAGGTACAGGCATATCGTGTGTGAGAACTACTCAGGCCTCTACCACTTTACCCTACAGCCACTACAATTTGTGGGTCCATGTGCTATGGCAGAACCACACACCACAGCCACATGGGGGGATACATATTGCACCTGTCCATCTGCAACGTGGGTACTCACTGTTCCACACCAGAGGTAGACCACCATTGTTGATATCTAACCATACCCACCTTTCCCTGGACATCCATATCCCATCTCCACCCCCAGGCAAGGTTGTCACTGCACACAAACTGTATTTAGCACAAGCAGACTCTACACTTGTGAAGACTGGGGTGGACGACTTCAGAGGACCCATGCTGGGGACTATACTGGCCACTCAGCATAATCCTTGACAATTGCATTCTATGAGCATGTGTATGGTTTGCATTGATCATGCTATCCCACATATACCCATGACTGCTCCACAACAAGACACCTGTCAGCTGTACACCAGCCATATATGTGCCGTACAACAGACAGAGTGACCTAATACATTGCAGAGCTGTAGCCCACAGAGGGAGGACATCTGTGAACAGTTCCGGCATGGCACTTCATTCACACATAATCATTACAACACAGTGTTGACAGTGGAATTGTCCAGAGAATGCAGATAGGGCTCCCTCAGTCTGTTATTGACGGACACCTACTGTCAGAGATCCTCAGCAACCCTCTCCCAGCACACACCGACAACATGGCTGTGGCTTAGCACATTCAATCCCTGGGACCTCCACGGTGCCTCTGCTTGACAGAGGCACAGCTCACTAGCCTGACATGTTGCCTTCTGTGACCTACTTTACAGTGGCACAGTCGCCTACTGTACTGGGGATGCAGATGCCAAGCACACTCTGGCTGAGCTGTCATTCCCTAGGGCAACAAGCCTAGTATTGACCTCTACACCCATATGTTCAATTGTTGGATGCACAATATTTGTTGTGCTGTTCTACTGTTTGCAGGTCTTTATTGCCATAGCATTCCCTGTTCCTATGACCAACTTGTGTATCTGTGGAAGATGTTTGCATATGACGGCGATCCACTATATCACTTATGTCTCTGTAGTCATTTACTGTGTGCACTGGGCAGATTGCTGTGTTGTGGTTGGTTCCTGGACTGACATGTACAAATACCAGATATGTGTGGCCAACTGCTAAACGGAGATATGGCCTAAGTGTGTGAGCATGCCCAGTTCAGCCTTTCCATGGCATGTTGTCTGACATATGCCTCATTTATCAAAGTGTGCGAGAATGCCCAGTGTGAGCTTTCCATATGTTGCACTCTGAAGTCCACCACATATTTGGGTGTGTGTGAACTTCAACAATATCTCACGTTTATGGTTGTGTGTTGGGTGTCATGTTGTGTACTAACTGGCCAACTGCTTCGTGTCTGGCACAACAGGGATTATACTGTGCCTGCAGGGATTGCATGGGATACTTTGCAGACAGTTCTCAACATACTTTCATAATGACCTAACACTGTAGTACCGTATAGTGTACTGGTTCAGTACTTTCACTGTGGTGGACAGTGTCCTGGGCTTTAGTCCTATGACTGCTTGACATCTTCATAGTGAGCACAACAGACTGTGTAGGGGCCAGTTGTGCACATATGACCATGTTGCATTATGTTCAGATATGGACTACCTACACCAGGCTCGTCCAACATTGCTAGTGTATTCCACAACATGGGTGGACATTGGCAAACACTAGCGATGTTCCCTAGGCCATTTCTGATGCTAGTCACAGGGTGTGTTTGTCCTTGACACACATTGTAACTGGAGTTTGCCATGACATATGTCATGGTTAGTATACTGTGCCTCCGTCTACCTCTGACATAACAGTGATACCCAGGGTTAGCCTACCATCTCCCATCCACTCATCAGGATTCCTCTTGAGGGGTGTCGATAAGTGACTCTCTGGCTGACCTGTACCAGAAGTTTACTGAAGAGTGGGGTGCCTTCTGTGTTATGGATCATTCTGTACAGCTTGTCCTATGTATGTCAGTGCTGGGGTTCAGGTCTCTCATGTGCATAGCTCACTGCCATTCAGATTGTACAAGGTGCAGCATGTTCATTGATTCCAGGTTGGACATGGCTTCATACATCAGGCACAGCTTGCCTGTAGCTGGGCAGTATGGCAGTGTGTGGGCTGCAGTTTGTTTACTCAGGCAACACATGGCATCTGTTCATGCTCTTTGCTACTCCTGGTGGGGTACTGTTGTGGACTTTACAGTTGATGGAGGTGTCTGCTGCGGTATATCCCACAGGGGCTATTGTAGTCAATTGTGACGCTGATGGAGGATGACTGCAGAGCCACAGTGACTTCCCCTTATCTACATCTGCCAACCTTCATGTTTGGGTGGGTATATAGTATATGTTTCTGTGAACACTACAGCCACATGTTTGTCCAGTGCAGGATATCTATCACCTTTTGTACCCAGGTCTCACATTACATGTTAGGTACGTCATGGGTTAACACCTGTGTGGTAATTTGTGGGCACTTACTGTATATCCACGGTGGTTGTCTATACACAGTTCTGCAATTAGCTTGCTGACATGGCTATGGCTCCAGTTGTCTGTTTGTAGGTGGCCCTTTTGTGGGTTGCTTGTGCCAGCTGGGGGTCGGATATGGTGGGCTGTTTGTACTCCTCTGCATACATGTTCAGTCACAGTCCTTCCATGTTGGCCTATACCTATGGGACATATATACAGATCGGGGGGGGGGCAAGACCAGGCCTTGTGGGATGCCACTCATATCTGCTTTGTAGTCTGACATGGATGCGGCATGTCTAACCATGTCAGTTCTGTCCTTGGTCTGGTTTGCGACCCCTCTACTGACATAGGGGTATATATTTAAGCTGGTGAACATATCCATACTGAACTCATACGGTATTGTCTAGAAGCATGTGCACGGTCCAGCTACGCTGTGTGGACCACATTGCCCTCATTAATGACCTTAATGACTGCTTCAAATGGGTCAAACATGTTTAGGGGCAGGATCTGCAGTTACGACAGCCACACTGTGTAGGGTCCAGTATCAGTAGGTCCACAATAGCCTTCTGTCTGCGGTACAAACTGATCCTTTCCATAGCTGTGCAGAACAAGCTTGTCAGAATCCTGGGGTGGTAGTTTGCAGTATCCATTCAGGCAACACCTTTGTTGTGATGGACCACTGTTGTTGTACACTGCTCTTTGGGTACATATCCTGTGGTAAGGCTGACATTGGGCAGTACTGTGATTTGGCATTCCATTATTCTTGGAGTCCATGTTGGCCTCAGCCCAGGACACCATCACATACCTTTGCTGCTGTGTGTTCTGCTTTGCAGATGATGGCTGTTACCTCAGCATCTGCAATGTCAGGGGACCAGCAGTCTGCTGGGATAGATATTTTGCACTCGGGGGGGGGGGGGTGTTTGCACTGCACCTGACAGATTGTATGTTAGCAATATGTGTGTGTGTTTGTTATGTTGTTTGTAATATCTGTGTGATTCGGAGCATATCTGTGGATGCCCAACATGGTTCCTACCATCAGTTGGGTAAGCCTTGTGATTATCCTTAGTGTTCTGTACATTTTGTATCTTCATAGGTTCATGGGTTCATACTAGGCTATACACCCTAGGGCATTAGTAAGCCTAGCCAGAGTGTGTGTGTCTTTCGCCACCCCTTGCTATGTTCTATTATGGCCATTTATGAATTTCTTCACTGTGCCTCTGTCTGTTCGTGACACAGTGAAGAACCCCAGTATACATGTACGATCATCCATCCACTGGGCAATATTCCTGTTGAGGGGTGTCAGTGTGGGGCTCTGCCTAACATGGATTGGGATCCTGTTTCTGGGTGTGGGGAGCCGCTGGGTTATGTATCTTTCCCTCCAGCACATCTTATTTCATTATGTGTTGAGGCTGACATCTGTCACTCTCACAGCTCCAATGGCTTTGATTTCCTGTGGTGGAGCATGTCCATTACTCCTGTGTTGGACATGGCCTTGTACAACAGACATACAATGCCTCTGTGTAGGCAGTCTGTGACTGCATTCAGCTGGGGTGTCTACAGCCAGGCAGCATATGACATATATTTCACACCCTTTATCCTGTTGGTGGGGTAACTATGAGGTCTTCCGAACCGCTGCAGGTGTCACATACGGTACATCCCATATGAGTCATTGTACTAGATTATGGGTCTGATAAGGGAACAGTACAGCGGCACAGTGACCTCTGTTGATGTAGATGTGAATCCTTTCATGATACGGTGTCCAATATCGACAATCTTCCTAGCCACATTGGCATTGTGAGTGTCACATGACAGATTACTGTCGACTTGTGTCCCTAGGTCCCTGATTACTCCTTGCATACATAATGGTTTGCCACCTATGTGGTAATTTGTGTGTACCTTGTCTGGTATTTGGTGGGACATTCATACTGTCCAGTGTCTTCAGGATGTCTGGGTGGAGTTCTTGTGTGTGAGAGTGTGGTCTGTCGCATGCTACAGACTGTACAGCAGTTTGGACTACACTTAGGTGCACATGGGTGGTCTCCACTGCTTTGTGCATTGTCAGTTACCTGGCCATATGGGTGTCTGTGCTGCATATGGATACTCCCCTCCTTTGATGTTTTGGTGCAGGTGTTGGGGCCATAACACATGATATGTGGTATAACCTAGTAGTGCTGGTGTGCTATCACTAGGCTTGCAGCAGGCTTCTGTCACTGCACAGACATCGATGTTCTCCATAATGGGAAGTGCCTCAGGGGCATGCATATTGCAGTTTACACATCTGGCATTGGTCAGCATTACCCTTATGTTTCCTACCACTTATGTTTTCTAGGGTGGTGGGTAGTCTTTTCGGCCTTGCCTACATACGGCTCTATGGAGGTGGCAAAGGCCTTATCCAGTATCCAGACGACAGGGTAACAGGTGCAAGCCATCCCTGGAACAGCAGCATGGCTTGTCATGCTTGACATCTCAAGCAGACAGACATTAGACCCTCTTGGACTGACAGCTGTAACTGTGCCAGCTGTTAAACATGATCATTCTGTGTTTGTACTGTGGCATCATTCTTGGTGAGGGTTGGATGCTGCACACAGCCAGTGTCATACCGGCCTGGGGTACATACTCAGAGGGATCATCCATGTCTCTTTTCATGTTGACCAGGGAGGTACATCTCAGGTCATTCACACCAGCATGGACATTGAGTGCATCATATTTCTGCTTGCTTTGGGGTGACCTGCGTACTTGTGTTATGTGGCATTTTGTGGCAGCCTACAGGCAGCTTACTCTACCCTTTCCCTTGTTCATTCTGGTGAGTGGGACAGCAGTGTGTCTGCCTATACAGACACCTATTACAACTGTATCAGGCATGTTGTTTCTCCTTCTGGCCTGGCACACCAGCTTTGTGTACTATTCATTGCATGTGCTATGTTTGGAGGTTGTGGTTGCTTGTGATCTGCTTTGGAGGCTTCTGTTGGTGTGGTGTGTTTGTAATTAAGGCCTCCGGGAATATTTTTCTGTGTTTATGTGTTTGGTTTACAGTTGTGGTAGGTCTATGTGGGACTGGGTTTGTGGTGTATGTGGTTACCTTCTCCTCCTGACTAGTTTTGACAGTACTGAGTTGGTGGAGCTCAACCTCTGGTTTGGATACATGGTTGCATCTATCACATATATTTGTATTTATTGGGGGGTGTTGTGGTTGTCTGTGTACTTGGGACAGGTGTCACATTGCCTCTGGATTCACAGATTCTACTTGTTGTGGCTGGACTTAGTGGATTGTATGTGTGGACATATGTTATTGCCATACTACTGGTCAGTGATTACTTCAATTTTTATGTTTTCTCTATCATGTGGTAGCTTCCTCATTCTCTTGCATGGTTTGGTAATGGCTGGAGTCCAGCATGCCAGATGCCTGCATGTATGGCATTGTGTGTTGTTGTTATTTGTGACTGCATACTCCAAGCATTCCTGGCTGTGTTCATGGAATGTCTGTATAACATGTTCTGTGGTGTGTCCCATATTCTGCACTTGCACAGGGCCTTTCGTGGATTCAACATCAGTTTGGAGGGCTGCAACCTATGCTTTACACATGTTTTTCACTGTGGTATTCTGGCCAGGGACTGGGGTCGGGATGTGTATATCCAGTGTGATTACTCTATGGTCTGGTCTTACCAGTGAGGGATACACTTCTCATCTTGCCATCCAGTACACATGTTGCTGATTATCACATCCAGTATGCTTACCCCTCTTGTGGGAGTGGTACACTGTTCCTGGGCATTTTGGTTTATGGATTCTGGGAACTTTTCTCCTACTGTGTTGGTGCTAGTATAATGCTCCCGGTGTATGTCTGGGTATTTTCAGTCAAGCAATATAATGTGGTTTGGGGGGCTTGATATATTCATGTATTCCAACATAGGCCAGGTGCAGTTCCTGGTATTAGGACAGTAGTCTGCAGCAGGCTATATACTGGGAGGCGGTATTTGACCATGGCTAATCCATGCTGCTTCTTGTTGTGGTACCAACATGGGGGTGTGGTTATCCTTGACATTTATTGCTAGTCACCCTCCTTTTGTAGCTTGTTCCATGTTTTGCGGCTGTACAGCACATTATAAGGTGTGACCTGGTAGTGTTAGGGTGCTGATGTGAGCCTTGACCCAGTTCTCTATTACAGGACTGGTATCTACATTCTCCATACTGTGTGCGTTTACACTGCACACATCTTGCTGTTTAGACTTCTGGCATTGGGTAGCATTACATCTAGGTTCCTATCCCTTGTGGTACCTATGAAGGTGGGTTTGTGTTTTGAGACTTACCTATTCAGGGCATGCTGTGGGTACTGACAGCCTTTGCCAGTATCCATGGGGCATGGCATGATAGGTGCACGCCACCCTAGCAGGTGGTGCATCATGTCATGCTCGCATGTCTTCCCAGCCTGAAACACATTGGCTCCCCTTTGACTAACTGCATTACTTCAGCCAGTTATTGTACTTGATCATCCCATCGTCATTTTGTGGCTTCATGCTTGGTGAGGGTGGATGTTAGTCAGGGTGCTCAGGTGTGCATATAGTACATGGTGTTACATTACTTAACACATGGCATTCATGCCTCAGGTGGTGCTGCAGGGCTGCCTCTGTCGGATGCACATATTACACTTCCCTGTACATGTTTGTGAGCAGGTCATGTCATTTTAGGCATCCATGTTATTATTTGAGTGAGTCAGAGGGGGTATCATTCCCAGGGTTCCTACTGAGCCAGTGTATGTGCTATGCGTTGCCTCTTTGCCAAGGCCAGGGCATACTGGGCATGCATCCTTCTGCCTACTGGGGCAGGCTCAGGTTGTTCCTCCTCCGAGTCACGCTCTGCCTGTGATGGCCTTGGCAATGGTGGGGGGCTGTTTGGCCCAGCCCTATGCTGGTCCTGCTGCAGCTGTTTTCACAAGATCATATTATGTAGCATATTACATACCATGACAATTTGGGTACATGTAGTTGGTGTGTACTGCAAGGCTCCACCAGATGTGTCCAGACACCGGAACCATGACTTGAGCAGCCCAAACACACGCTCTATTACATTACGTGTTTGTGCATGTGCCTCATTATGGCGTTCCTGTTCAGGTGTGTGTGCGTTTCTAATGGGTGTCATCAGCCATGGCTCCAGTGCATAACCTGCATCCCCCACTAGGTGTCCGTGTGGGATGTCCCCATTGGCAAATGTCTGGTACAGCTGCGTCAAATGCCAGATGTGGGAATCATGGTAACTCCCAGGGCAGCCAGCACACACATTCATTATTATGCCTTGGGAATCACACATGACCTGGCAGTTGATGGAGGGGAAGCCCTTGCGATTAATGTAGGCCCTACCCCGCTCACCGGCTGGTGCTTTGATGCATATGTGCATGCAGTCTATTGCACCCACTACCTCAGGGTATTCCGCTATTTGCTGGAAGAGACACATATTGCTGGCCAATACCTCATGGGCGTTGGGGAAATATACATGATCACCAACATGTGCTGACATGGCATCCAGGAACTGGTGCAGTACCCTGGAGGCTGATGCCTGTGATATCCCCATCATATCGCCAGTTGGTCTCTGGAAGGTATCTGTTGCTAGTATTCTTAGGCCAACACATACCTTGGTTTCCACTGGGATGGGTTCCCCTCTGTTGGTTCTGTGTGTGAGGCGTGGCCTGCACAGCTCAACAATTTGCTGCAGGAGCTCTCTGTCCACTCTATAGCGCTCTACTATCTCCAGCTCATGTAACCCATGGTAGGTGACCCTGGGCCTGTACACTCTTCTCCGTCTCCTCACTGTGGGTTGTCTGGCACCATCTGCATTGTCACCACCCTCAGCAAGTCGCCTATGTCTCATTATGACAGCTATGGCAGCCCCTAACATTTCTGCTCTGAGTGAAGCTTTTTCAGTTTTCACTTCTATTAGCTTACTCCTGTCTTGCAGTGTCTCTTAAGAGAAACATCCTGCACTACTGTTTGCAGAGTTTTAAGTGCTGGGCTGGGCTACTATTCTGCCTGTGTAATTGCCTGCTTCTAATTGTTTTCACCTGCTAACTTCAGCAGTTATCCCTGCTAGCTTCCTATTAATTCTGTTGCTTCCTTTTTCCTTTCTGTTTCCTCAGGGGGGAGCAACGTGCATACCAGCAGAAACACGCCACAGTGGCTTACATGCACACGCTTACACAGTTCAGAATCTACTTATTCGGTTAAAACCGCCGCACACCCGCAAACACTGTTACACGTCTGCCAACAGCCTCCAACATGCTCAGCCTGCCCTACACGCCAGCACACCAGCAAACAGTGTTAAACATCTCCCAACATGCTCCCACATGCTCAGTCTGCCTTACACATGCGCACACTGTCCTACTCGCTTCATGGCGCATCGCGCATGTACTCCCAGCAAGAAACTTTGGTGTAAGTAACAGTGTACACCTTCCATTTCTTGACTTTCCCTGACTTATCTAGTGGCACACCTCTTTCCATGATCTGTGTCTGTCATCTGTCATGTTACACTGACCTCCAATGAACTGCATTTCTTTCTACCATTCCCTCCTGTGATGTCACCTATCTCCTACTCTATTCCTCCCCCTTATGTATCTCTTACACTACTCAGACTGTGCTCATTTGCTATGTGACTGTGAGATTCAGTATCCTAACCCTCATTTACATGAGATTGCCTATTAATGCTTAGTTACATGTCTTAGACTCAGCTTCCCCCCTTAGCAACCACTACACGGTGGCCATGTTGTTTTTGGTCTGCTGGTCTCTGCATTGTCATTCCATGTATTGTATGAAACCCACATTTGTGGGTTTATAACCTTCTTTTTTATGGTTTTATACAGCGCAGCCCATTTACGCGGGGCTGTGCTGGGTTTAAACATCGGCAATCGCCGAAAAAAAAAATTATATTTTTAATATTTTTGCATCGGGTTACCTTGCCAATGGCCACATATTTGGCCATTGGCATGCTGCCTGAGACATATGCACCCTTTATTTGGAGCTGACATGGCTCCGTTGTGGAATTTGCAGAAACGTACTCAGTTGTCAACTGAGTACATTTCTGCAGCTAAAACGTCTCTTACACGGACTGGTTTCTGCTTCGTGGATCGCTAATATACCTCATTTGCATACCTTTCGGCTGCAAGTGAGGTATTTAGCATGTCCACGCCCAGTCCGTGTAAGAGATGTTTTAGCTGGTCTCTTACACGGAGTTTAGGGCTGTTCCTGGATCGCGAGGCTTGCATGGAGTGTTGCACGTCTCTTACACTCCGTGCAAGCCTTCGTGAATCCTGCCCAAGGTCTTTAATTGGGAACTGTAGCTATAAAAGGAAGTGATGTAATAGCGTTTTTGATTTTTTTTTTCAAAAACATTTTTATTTTGTTTTCATTATAAACAGACACAAATGTACACATAACAAATACAATAAAGCAGTAACAAAACTATTTACTATTCATCCATGATAAACAATCATTTTATCCATAAGAAGTTATCAGTATTTGTTCAAAGGGTTTTCCAATTTTTGCCATGCTATTTTTTATGAGTAATGTTATGAGTTCTATAACAGATAGTTTGCAGTTCTTTTTTACAAACTTTTGCTAAATTAATAAAATCTTTAAAAATCAAATCTTGTTTACTTTTCCAGTTCAAAGTAATAACTTTTCTGGCAATTGCAAGAATTAACCAGAGTAACTGAATTTGAGATTTAGGTATTACATTAAGTATAGGAACACTGAATAGGATTAGTGAGTTAGAAATATGACAGTTATCAGACCATAAAGCATTTACAAAATATCTGAAGTCTTTCCAGTATTGAACAACATTTCTACATTCAATGAACATGCCAACCCAGTTGGCCTCTAGTAATTAATCACATTTCCAACATTTACTTTCACTGTTTTTGAGTATATGATTTATTTTATGTGGAGTATAGAAACTCCTATTCATAAATGTCCTTTTATACAATCTGAATATAATGAATAAGAGGTACCATATGTAGAATTCAATAACAATTTTTTGGATTCATCAGATATTTGTTCTCCATTAATCTTTACATAGTAATTCCAAAAATCTGAGTCAAACTTTAGAGTGTCTTCTCTTAGTATCTTATAGATAGGTAAGATACTTAATTTTTTGATTATCTGTCTTTTCAAGATACCTAATAAAAAGCTGGATCAAACTAGGTATAGATTCAGTCTCTCGGTTGATTGATACTCTCATTTTGTTTTCTATAAACTGCCGTAATGAGTGTATAAACAACCAACCGTCTTGACTATTATCAAAACTAGCTTTTTTGATTCTGATGAAATCCCAGTGTTAAGGAGATGAAAGTGCTTAATCTCTATCTCTGGTGGTGTGACCTCTTCACTTGCACCTTGAATGTTACATATTTGTTTGTTTTACGTTTTTTTTAGTAATGCTTTATGCTTTTTGTCAGTTATAAAATGCCAATAATGGACAGGAATTTGTGTGGGTTTCCTTCAGGTGCTCTGGTTTCCTCTCGCATTCCAAAGACATGCAGTAGATGGATTGGACACTCTAAATTGGCCATAGGTGTGAGTGTGCATGCGAGTGTGGAAGAACTACCATGGCAGGGCTAGCCAGCTGGCAGTATAAACCTTGGCTCTAGATGATTAACACTGTTAAAGTGACACCCCAACTCCATGTGGAAAAATGGGAAAATGGGCTGTGGATGGATGAATAATGCATTGGAATACCACTAGAAATTAATGAACAGACAAAAGACCTGCCCTGGAATTTAAAAACATTCTGCACATCCTGGTAGCTGAATCTGTGTAAGCTGTGGCTGTGCAGTGAGTGGGATTGACTTGGTGACACAATAAGACAGATAGCAGCAGGCCACAAAATGTCATGGCCTGCATTATATACAAATGTCAGTAAAATGACATGGAAATAAGTAGCATTATTAAAGTGATGGCAATGGTGCATACATATGAGGGTAAACAATTTGGCATCATCATTAAAATATGTATATATTTTGAGTAAGGAGATGCTACCAGCAGAGTAGCTGACTACAGTAACATCCTGGGAGAGAGATAATGAAAACATGTATAGTGTAGCTGCCAGATTAGTAAATATGCATATGCAAGAGGCTGCTCTTGCTGCTGGTAGGCACATACATGTCCATTTTCTTCCTTCGGACTATTGAGTTGTCTGCCTGTGCCTAATATACCATGGCCTCCGCAACAAAGAAATAATGATCACAAGTGTGTGTGGATGGAGGCACCATGTAGGAGCTGGTTAAGACGTGTCTCCCTCATATGCAGGCGTGTGGGTTGCAAGATGTATCCATTCCTGTAGAAATCATAGTATGTGTAGCCTTGAGAATATTAGCTACAGGAACCTTTCAGTGAATAATGGGGGACATGCTAGGTGTATCTGAGGCATTTGCCTCAAGGATATTCAACTAGTGTCACAATGCCATGCTACAACATGTAGGGGAGCATATCACTTTATTCTGTGATGGGGCATTATTGTGACGAAAATATATAATAGTGGAGAGTGAGGGGAAAAGCCCCCTAAGTGGAAGTGCAGGACAGTTGTCATTTGCAAAATGACCATGGTAAAGAATATATATGAAATTCATCTATCACAGACCCAAATTATTATTGAATGTGTGTGCTTTTACTGCTAAATACTACCCCATACATGTTTTCACAGTCTCTCTCCCAGGAGTTTACTGCAGTCAGCATATCTTGTGGTAGTGTCTCCTCAAACAAAATATATACATATTTGAATGACACTGCCAAATCGTTCACCCTCATTTGCATCTACCATTGCCCTCGTTTTATCTCATAGCCCATTTAAAGAGGTACTGGGAGCAATTCACTGCAACCTCATTACAATACAGATCCAATTATGGCACATTAACCATAAGGAGTTCCACTCCATTAACTGCCAGGTGGTCAGTAATGCACAGAGTATGATATACAATGTGATAGCAGGCCACCCAGGCAGTGCACATGATTTCCACCCCTGACACTCTTGTGACTTTACACCAATGTTTTTTGTGGGGTGATTTTCTACAGGACCATCTTATTAATAATGCTGGTTGTGGTGCCCATGTCCTGGCCCAGCAATCAAGAAGCCTCAATCCTCACCACTAACACCAGTGAGGGGCATCTCATATAGGAGGAAAGGCTAACAAATACACACAGTGAAGTCCAATTTCACTTAAGAGCACACAGAGATCAGAGTCAGTCCAGGGCTGGTCACTCCCTTGCTCTCCAGGTCCCCAATAAGACTCACCACTGGCAGAGCTATAGGGTCCAGATCTCAGCCTAGTGGGCAAGCTAAAACCTCGAGCACCCTCTCTGTCCAACCAGTGCTTCATGTCCCTGCCCAAGTAGCACACACACACAAACACACACACACACACACACACACACACACACACACACACACACACACACACACACACACACACACACACACACACACAAGCACGCACTTTGAGAAGAGTTTATACAACCACACAGACACTTCTGGGGAAGGCTGGCACAGGTTCTCCAGCTGTGCCCCTTTTTCCCAGACTATACGGATGTACCAGCTGCCACCACCCACTAATATTTATCAGCTACTCAAAGGCCCTTAAAAGGGTGTCCAATTATTACTGTGCAATATTATTATCCAATTGGTAGTATAGCCCAGGGCTAAAGCTATTGAAGTGGCTTTGTGCAATTTTACCAAAGGCATGCAAGTACTCTAAAGAGCTTAACTTATCTCTACAAAAACAGCCACAGTTGAAAGGATTTAAAAATATTTAATAACAAATAGAACACAAGACAATACTTTTGACTACGCAGTGCTAGTCAAGACTTCAGAGATCACAGAGAAATACTTAAAATAATTCAGCAGTACAGTTCTGACATCACAGAAAAACACTTAGTCTAATCTGTCTAGTTTCTAGCTATTTCTAAGAGAAAACACAAGTCTAAGATAAACTTACATATAGAGCAAGACAGTGCTGATGAGATGGATGGTCAAGACAAAAATGCTTAATGCTCTCTGATTCTCTCTGTTTTTAAAATCACATTCCTGGTTCACATTGCATCATTCTTCACACTTCCCTGGGTTCCCAGGCTAACAGGAACTACATTTACATTCTTCACCTCTGAGCAGAAACCAGAGCAATAAAGGATATTTATGCATGCAAATTATGGCCATTAACTCTGGCCTTAAAACAATAGGCAGGATGCCCCACTCTAGACTCACTGGCTCCGAGTCCTAACATCAAAAGGTCACAACATGCTTTACTTGGTCAGTAGAGTGCACTGTTGTTACATTTTTTATATTTCCACATGTAGCATTATTTTTACCATTTAAGACAACAAGCCTGTGGTTTACATTAATATTTACAGATGACAGAATTTATCTCACAAATTCTATCTGGCTAGGCTGGCAGCCTTCAACTATCTTCACCCAATCTTCACATATCTCCCCCCCCCCGGAGAACTCATGCTAGTTTTTCAAGTAACCCTTGAGAAATGCTGCTTGAGGGAGTTAGGTCTATCTGAGTATACCTTACCCCATTCCTTGTCTTGAGAGCCCATCTGCATTGGCGTTGCTAATCCCACTGCGGTGCTGCATGGACATATCATATGCTTGCAACCCCAGGCTCCATCTTAGCAACTTACCATTTTGCTGGCTGAGTCTGTTTAGCCATGTTAGGGGGTTGTGATCTGTCATAACAGTGAATTTCCTTCCATACAGATAAGGCTGACGTTTCTGCAGTGCCCACACTATGGCTAGATATTCCTTTTCTACAGTTGCATAGCATTCCTCCCTGGGTTGGAGGCTATGACTGAGATAAACCACTGGGTGCTCTTCCCCCTTTGAAGAAATCTGGCTAAGTACAGCCCCCACTCCATGGTTTGAAGCATCCACCTGCACAACAAATTCCCTGCTGTAATCTGGACTGGCTAACGCAGGGGGTCCTCCCAAAGCTTCTTTAAGCTTCTGGAATGCCTGCTCACATGCTGGGGTCCACACTACTTTATCTTGCCTGTTCTTCCTTGTCAGGTCTGTGAGGGGAGCAGTTATGGTACTATAACTGGGGACGAACTTTCTGTAGTACCCCGATATCCCTAAAAATGCTCCCACCTGCTTTTTAGTAACAGGTGCAAGCCATGCCTGAATGGCTTCCACTTTGGCAGGTTCTGGTCTTATCTTACCACTCCCCACTCTATGTCCTAGGTAGGAGACCTCTGCCATACCCACCTGACATTTGCTCGGCTTAATGTCAACCCTGTCCTCTGTAGTCTGCCCAGCACCTCCCTGACATGTTGAAGGTGCTCTTGCCAGGAATGGCTGTAGATGGCAATATCATCTAGGTAAGCAAGGGCAAACCCTCCTGCTCCTGCTAGGATATGATCTACCAGCCTCTGGAAAGTTGCTAGGGCATTCTTCATCCCAAAGGGCATCTTTGTGAACTCATACAAGCCAAAAGGAGTCACAAAGGCTGACTTCTCTCTAGCACTGGGAGTCAAGGGCACCTGCCAGTAACCCTTGGTAAGATCAATGGTTGTAAGATACTTAGCCCCACCCAGCTGCTCTAGGGCCTCATCTGTGCTAGGCATGGGATAGGCATCTGACTATGTGTAACTATTTAATTTCCTGTAGTCCACACAGAACCTGGTGCTGCCATCCTTCTTTGGCACCAGCACCACTGGGGAGGTCCAGGGACTACTGGACTCTTGAATCACCCCTAGTTCCAACATCTCCTGTGCCTCCTCCCTCAGAGTCTGTTTGATTCTCTCAGGCACACCAAAAGGGGCCTGCCTAATAGGCCTTTGGGGTCTGGTATCCACCTGGTGCTGCCCCAGGTGGGTGCACCCTGGTTTCCCAGTGAACATGTCCCCAAATTCCTGCAACACTGTTTGGATTTCTTGAACCTGGGTAGGAGATAGCTGCTGGGGCATTGCTACCCCTTCCACTGAGGTGTCAGCCCGAGCCACACTGAGGAGATCAGTCCCCAGATCACTCTCAGACTCCTCCTGCAATCCACTGCAAATGCTCAGCACAAGGGCCTCTCTATCATGGTAAGGTTTCATCATTTTAACATGGTACAGTCTGTGCCCCTGTCTTATGCCTAGAAGTTCCACCATGTAATTTACATCACTTACCTTCTTACCACCTTGTAGGGTCCCTCCCAAGCTGCTTGCAGCTTGTTGTGTCTGACAGGAATGAGAACCATTACCTGCTGCCACACAGCATACTCTCTAGCTCGAGAATTCCTGTCATACCACACCTTTTTCTGCTGTTGGTCTTCTGCCAGGTTCTCCTGGGCCAAGCCCATGGGTTCCCTCAGCCTTGTCCTGAGGTTTAGGACGTATGCCACAACAGACTCCTTGTGAGACTTGCACTCACTTTCCCACTCATCTCGAGTTAAATCTAGAGGTCCCCTCAACCTATGCCCATAAAGCAACTCAAAGGGTGAAAAACCTGTGGATTCCTGGGGAACCTCTCTGTAGGAAAACAACAGATGAGGAAAATATTTGTCCCACTCCCTCTTAAAATGATCTGCAAATGCCCTTAGCATGAACTTGATTGTAGAGTTTAACCTGTCAACAAGATGATTTGTCTGGGGATGGTAGGGGGTGGTCTTCATGTGCTTCAACTCACAGGACTTCCACAGACAAGCCAGCAGGTCTGACATGAAATTGGCACCTCTGTCAGTCAGTATTTCTTTTGGAAAACCTACCCTGCTGAAAATCTCTAACAACGCATTTGCCACCTTCTCTGCCTCAATGGAGGACAAAGCCACTGCTTCAGGGTATCATGTAGCATAATCCACTACCACTAGGATATACATTTTCCCTGTGGAACTTGGGGTACTCAGAGGACCCACAATATCCATAGCTACCCTCTGAAATGGCTTCTCAATCACAGGCAAAGGCATCAAAGGAGCTCTCACCTAGTTTCCTGCCTTGCCTACCTTTTGGCACTGCTCACAGGTCCTGCAGTACCCTGTTACATCCCTGGAAATTCCAGGCCAATAGAAGTTCTGCATAATACACCTCTTTGTACATTTTATGCCCATATGACCTGCAAAGGGAATATCATATACTATGGCTAGGAGAGCCATTCGGTAGGCTCTAGGCACTACCAACTGCTGTACTCTCTCACCTTCTAGCCCTCCTTCAGGGGTCCACTGTCTGTATAATAACCCTTTGTCCCAGTATACAGATTCCCCCTTTCCTTGCGAATCAGGTGCCTCCCTAGCTACCTGCCTCAGGCCTTGCAATGTAGGGTCTGAGAGCTGAGCCTGTCTCAACTCTCTCCTTGTAACCCTTCCCAGCTTCCCTTCCACAGGAAGTCTGGCATCCTCTGACAGTGGTGCCTCACAGTCAGCCTGGGTACTACTACTCACCTCTACCTTTGCAGTCACTCTGTCCAAGGGACCATCAGTACCCACAAGCAGCTGTGGCTCACCTTCAGTCTCACAGCTACCGGGTAGCTCCCTCCCTGAAGTAACCACCTCACCAGTCCTGGCTGCAAGTATGCAGTCTGTCTGGCTTTCCCCTAGGCTACCAGACCCACATGCCTGCCTCCTAGCCTGACTGCATGTAACTGCACAAACACCTGGTACTGCCTCATCCAAATCCTTCCCTATCAGGACATCTGCAGGATGGTAGTTTGGTACCCTTGTTGGCTCAAGACAACCTACTATTGGCATTTTGTATTTCCCACTTACTGGCTCCCTCAACGTTTGTTCCCCACCTTGCCTCTGTTGACACCTGTATGCCACATGACCCCACTGGTTGCATTCAAAACATTTAACCCTAGCTCCTGGATGTGTACCTGGACTAGTGGCTTCACCTGCTACTGGCAGATTCTGTTGGGGCAATCTGTGCTGCCCACACTGGGTTCCTTTAGACCCATGAGCAGTACTGGGGGTCCATTTCCTGTGCAGGGCTGCCCTACTTGCCAGGTATAGGTCTCCCTTCTTCCCCAACTCATCTGAAGTAGCACATTGTCTATCAGCTAATCAGATCCTCATGTCCTCAGGCAAAGTGCTAAGGGCTTGTTCCCTCACCAAAAGGTCTGCCAGCCCTTCAAAAGTGGTGACCTGACATCCACTCACCCACCTATGGAAATAAGTGCTCAGTTCAGCAACATATTCACACACACTTTCATCTGCCTTGTGTCTATGCTCATGAAACTTTTTGCTATATGTTTCAGGTATTAGCTTAAACAATTCTAACAAGTGCTTTTTAATAGCAGTATAATCAAAACAAACAACGCCAGACATTTTTGACAAAACAGTTACAGCTTTACCATGGAGTAAGGGGGTCAGGAACCATACCCAGAGCCTTTGGTCAACACCACACTGTTTGCATACCCTCTCAAACATATGAATGAAACTATCAAAATTATCCCCTTCTTTAAACTGCGGAAGAAATTTACTGAACTTTTGGGCTTCTGGAGTCCAGTTACTCCCTTCCCCATTACCTCCATGACTCTGGCAAAGAGTCAGCATTTCCCTCTAATGCTTCTTCTGCCACTCCTTTTCCTCAGCTGCCAGGCATAGCAGTTTCTCATTCTCCTCAGCCTGTAGACTCCCCAGTCTCTCAGCTGCTTCTATTTCCAAATGCCTGGCCTCCAACTCAAGTCTCTTTAGCTCCAGATGGATTTTTAAGTCCTCTGCAGAAAGGTTGAGCCGTCCATTTTCCGAGGGCATTATAGCTCTACTGCCAGTCTGATTGTCCTCCTGGTTGCTGTTTTCTGATGCAGCTGTAACCAAGGCTGCAATCAGGTCTGCCTTAGTCAGGTTTCCATGCACCAGTCCCCTAGCCTGGCACATCACCACCAGCTGGCTCCTTGTCAGCTTTCCATACTCCTCTGCTGACACGCTGCCTGCTCACCCTAACTAACTAAGCTAACAAAAGAAATAAAACAATTGTAGTCTGAAATCTGAGTATTCAGTGTGTGGCTGATTTAGAGTACAACCACCTTCAAAGCTCATTGTACACCAGCTACAGGAATTTACTCCACCCACACCACTACAAGCCAATTAGTATTTGCCAACCAATTAATATGTGGTGTGGATATCCCACCACTGCCAAACAATTAATATGTGATGCCCGTGTCCTGTCCCAGCAATCAAGGAGCCTCAATCCTCACCACTAACACCAATGAGGGGTGTCTCATATAGGAGAAAAGGATAACAAATACACACAGTAAAGTGCAATTTCCCTTAAGAGCACACAGAGATCACAGTCATTTGGGAGCTGGTTGCTCCCTTGCTCTCCAGGTCCCCAATAAGATTCCCCACTGGCACAGTTATAGGGTCCAGATCTCAGCCTAGTGGGCAAGCTAAAACCTTCAGCACCCTCTCTGTCCAACCAGTGCTTCATGTCCCTGCCCAAGTAGCTGACACACACACACACACACACACACACACACACACACACACACACACACACACACACACACACACACACACACACACACACACACACACACACACTTTGAGAAGAGTTTATACAACTGCACAGACACTCCTGGGGAAGGCTGGCACAGGTTCTCCAGCTGTGCCCCTTTTTCCCATACTATACGGTAGCACCAGCTGCCACCACCCACTAATATTTATCAGCTACTCAAAGACCATTAAAAGGGTATCCAATTATTACTGTGCAATATTGTTATCCAATTGGTAGTATAGCCCAGGGCTAAAGCTATTGAAGTGGCTTTGTACAATTTTACCAAAGACATGTAAGTACTCTAAAGAGCTTAAATTATATCTACAAAAACAGCCATAGTTGAAAGGATTTAAAAATATTTAATAACAAATAGTCAAAACACAAGACAATACTTTTTACTATACAGTGCTAGTCAAGAGTTCAGTGATCACAGAGAAATACTTAAAATAATTCAGTAGTACAGCTCTGACATCACAGAAAAACACTTAATCTAATCTTTTTAGTTTTTAGCTATTTCTAAGAGAAAACACAAGTCTAAGATAAACTTACATATAGAGAAAGACAGTGCTGATGAGTTGGATGGTCAAGACAAAAATGCTTAATGCTCTCTGATTCTCTCTGTTTTTAAAATCACATTCCTGGTTCACATTACATCATTCTTCACACTTCCCTGGGTTCCCAGGCTAACAGAAACTACATTTACATTCTTCACCTTTGGGCAGAAACCAGAGCAATAAAGGTCAATTATGAATATAAATTCTGGCCATTAACTCTGGCCTTAAAACAATAGCCAGGATGCCCCACTTTAGACTCACTGGCTCCTAGTCCTAACATCAAAGGGTCACAACATGCGTTATTTGATCAGTACAGTGCACTGTTGTTAAATTTTTTTCCAGTTCTACATGTAACACTATTTTTATCATTTATGACAACAAGCCTGTGGTTTACATTAATATTTACAGATGACAGAATTATCTCCAAAATTCTATCTGGCTAGGCTGGCAGCCTTCACCTATCTTCACCCAATCCTCACACTGGTTATGCCTTGTAGCCCCAGTAATGACACCAGTTAGAAACCCATAGACCCTAGCAGAGAATATACATGAAATTGCACTCTCACAGACCCAAACTGTTATTGTATGTGTGTTTTAAGTGCTAAATGTTCACTTCTACTATCAAGATGTCTCTGGTGGTGCACTGCAGTATAACCCTGGAACATGCAGTAAAGTCTGTGTAGTGTTTGCAGTGTTACATGTTGCTACACAATCATAAACAGCAAGGAAGACACATTTGGGAGGAATAACTCCTGGAGTCAAGAGTGGAAGAGATGCCTGATAAGGAGCCTATGGAAGAGTCAGCTGCAGCAGATGACTATGTCAGGCAGATGTGGGTGGAGTATGTTGTTGCACTGGAGAAAAGGCTGCATCAGGTTCATAACTATGGGCTAGAATAAGCATAACATATAACAACAATGATGCATGCAGTGCTACACCCAGGCTGTGCTATATCATGATGGTTGGAGCTGCCATACTGTGCATCAGACACAGAATACCTGTAATAACTGAACAGTGAGGACAGGGCACAGTTGTCATTATAATCACAGGTGGGGAGGATCAAACTGACAAGTGTCAAAAACGGGCAGTATATGTGTGTGTGTTGGGGGGGGTAGGAGTGAGGGTAAATGTGGTGTGTCAGTGAATGAGTGAGCCATGGTCAGGTGAGTACGGGCAACTAGGGAGGCTGGGTAGGGAGGAGCCATGTCTTCAGTGATACTTGACCAGGTAGTGGTGGGTAATGCTAATACATGTGAGGGTATGCAAAGGCACAGCTCCAACTTATGATACAGCCAACAGGAGATCTATGCTCCAGCTCTCCATGTCACCATCCTTGGTAGCAGGCATGATCTGCAACACATACAGAAGACAGGTTGATCTGAGAATGTGAATGGCAGGATGAGCTATGGGCAGTATCAGCATTAACTACTTGTCATCACCTACATCTGTGACACACCGCAGTGCCCTGGATGGTGATGCAGAGATGCCGGCACTACACAGAGGTGTAGCTAGGGAAAAACACCACAGGTACAGGGTGTTGGGGGCGCAACCAACAGATGCCAAGTGGGCAGTAATGCAGAAGCAGCGTTCATAACTGAATGGTGATATTGCATTTGCAGTTAGTATTTCAGTGTAGAAAATTGCATGTTATATTTGTATGATGTGGTTTGTTACAGTTTGCAAAGGAGAAGAGGCTTCACTCTCCCTCTCACTCTCTAGCTATCTATCCATCTATCCATCTATCCATCTATCCATCTATCCATCTATCCATCTATCCATCTATCCATCTATCCATCTATCTATCTATCTATCTATCTATCTATCTATCTATCTATCTATCTCTCTCTCTCTCTCCCATTTGTTTTGGTTATTAACTTTAAATTAAGAGGGAACCAACTTAGGGAACAGCCCAGAGTATCAGAAATAAATCTTGGAATAAATGGCGTTCCTCTAGAAACCCAACAGATCATCAAACCTTTAGAGAGCTCAGAAACAGTACCAAAAAAGCTATCATAACAGATAAAAAGAATTTTTACTTTGAACTACAACAATCCACCAATAAAGAACCAAAAAAATTCTGGTCTACTATTAACAATCTAATTACCCCAGGCAAATTAATCACACCCAATCCCCAGGACTTAGACCCCGAAGACTCTACTTTAATAGCCAATAATTTCAATACTTTCTTTACTTCATCCATACAAAGTCTTGCTAACCACCTATCTCCTGATACCTCTCAACTGCTCTTAAGTAGCTTCAATGACTCTATTCCTCTCCTTCAACTACAACCCATACCCACCTCTTATATACAATCTCTATTACACAAACTTAAACCCACTACCCCCTCAGCAGACAAGCTTCCTGCTGAATTCCTGCAAGTAGCAGCTAAAGCTATTGCCTATCCTGTCTCTATTCTAATAAACAGATCCATAAAAGAAAGTGCTTTCCCAGCAATTTGGAAAATATCACACATCATACCCTTACACAAAGGAGGCAAATCTACCGACCTTTCTAACTTTCGCCCAATTGCACTGTTATCTCCTCTAGCAAAAATCATGGAAAAATGTATACATAAACAACTACTAAACCATCTCCTCCTTAACAACCTACTAGCTGACACCCAACATGGATTTAGGCCTTCACATAGTACTACCACTGCACTACTCTCTTTCACCAATACCATCAACTGTAACCGTAATAACAACAAACTAACCTCTTCTCTATTTCTAGACCTGTCAAAAGCCTTCGATATGGTAAATCATACACTTCTTCTCCACATACTGAAATCCCTTGCCTTGGATGACTCTTCTTTAACCTGGTTCTCATCATATCTAGAAGATCGACATCAAGCAGTACTCTGGAAAAATTCTCTATCTACTCTATTACCCATCTCATTAGGAGTACCACAGGGATCTATACTAGGCCCACTTTTATTCTCCATCTTTATTAATGATCTCCAATCATCTATCCAAAACACTACCTGCATACAATATGCAGATGATTCCACTTTAATCTGTACAGCCTCCTCTCAACCAGAACTCCAATCCCTTACACAAGCTACCTTTTCAACCGTTGAACAATGGTTCTCTAAAAGATGTCTTCTCCTTAACCCCAAGAAAACAAAACTATTACTTTTTTCACCTACACACAAATCTACTCAACTACATTTTACTATCACTGCAAGTGATAACTCTCACATTACTCCTGACTCCACTACAAAACTGCTTGGTGTTACTATTGATAATAATCTTAGCTTTGACCACCACATTAATAACACAATAAAACAGTTAATAAAAAGATTGGTTCACTATACAGAATAAAACCCTTCCTTACACCTAAGGCACGGACTACTTTAGCACAATCACATCTTATCTCTACCCTTCTGTATGCATCCTCGATCTACACTAATCTATCTAAAGGTAACCTTAGGAAACTGTCTACATCCTACCACAACATAGCTCGATTTGCCACTGCATCTCAATATAGAACTCACCACTGCATAAACTTAAAACTTCTACACTGGCTGGAACTTCCTAACAAGATTATCTATCAACAACTCTTAATAGCACATAAAATTTTATATCAACCCTCAAAAACACCTGCTCTTAGCAACCTCTTGACTCCCTATAATAATTTAAAACAACTACGTTCCTCCCAAAAGCTACAAGTTAACATGACCAGAATTTCAAACTCTGCAGGGAACTGCCTTTTCTCCAACTCAGTTGGCAAAATATGGAATAACCTTGCCTTACATATCTCCTCTCTAGCCACTTTTCCTTGCTTTAAAAAGCAACTTCTTTCACATCTGAATAACTTCTGGCTCTGCTCTTGTACCAATCCAGACTAACCTACTTTCATCTTTCAACTATATTTGCATTTTATTTAACACTCTAAATCTCTCTCAAATCATAAATAACATTATGATTCTACTGTTACTAAAAAAAAAAAAAAAAAAACATTATTATTTTTATTTTCATGTTTTTAATTACATAATTTGTATTACATAGTTAGTATTATCTATTTGTTATTAGAATAGCATCACCTGACCTGAACTAATTTCCTTGTATTATTGCTCTTTGCCTATATCACAAATGTTTTTTTACATGTATTTCTATAAACATGCTTTAATCTGTGGAGCTTTTCTCCCCGGGCCTCCACTGAAAATGGACAATGATCCAGTTGGACTAGCCCGGTCAACAAATGTAAAATAAATAAAATAATAAATAAATACCTAGCTATGGTTTGGTGCTTCAGGTCCTAGAATATGCCCTCCCCTACACTGGTGGGCTTCCTCACAGGAAGTGGAGGTGGACCAAGTATGTGCACAGCAGTTTCCATAATAGGCAATTGCACAGGGGGATTTTCATATGTGCCTCTCTATAATGCTGCAAATCTGACCCAGGCACTCACAGAGATCACCACTCAGACCAAGTATTACCCCAAAAGTTAAGCCATGGCTAAATTGGTCTCTGCCTGTCCCTTATAGTATTTCTGCACTATTATTATGTAATTAAGTAAGTAGCCATAAAGAGACTCAGATCAGAAAGGGGTAGTGCCTACAGTATCGTTGGCCACAAGCATGGTTACTCCTGAGGTCCTCCTCATGTTTGACAGAGTTGATAGTAACTAAGAGTGACCTCTGACTGATTTGTCTTCTTGTCCTAAGGTGGCATTATGGGTCTGAGGAGTGGGTTGCAGAGGCACTGGAGTTGTGTTCATGGAAACAGGATGGGGAAATGTTTGTAAACAGAGTCTAATTGAATTGACTTTCTGTGGAATAACACTATGCCCAGGAATTAGTGATTATTAATATACAGAAGTGAAAAGATTTAATATATGGTTAAGAAAACAAGAATGCCTGCAGAGTTTCTCAGTAACTAAAATCTTTGAAGATCATTTTTGCTAAGAATTCAAAACATGCATGTCCAACAGGAAATGACCCATTAAAAACACTTAAAAAGAGAATTATTATTTTTGTTTTGAAGAACATTAGGGAAAGCACATACTTAGATTCTCCTGATCTAATAGCATTATACAATGTTATTATAGAAACAATCACAGTCTAAGTATTAAGATGTCAGAGTTTGAACTGCTTATTGATTTAAATGGCTATACCATTGTAGATATTGATGAAAATTGTAACTGCTATCAAATTGAATTAAATGGTTTAAGAAATATGAAAATCTGTGACAAACTAGATTAGGTGGGGGAGCAGTTGTGTTTATGCACAATTCCCTAACATCTGTTTTCGAAAAAAAAAAAAGAAAAACATGTTGAGATACTGTCATGTTGTAAGGTGTTCATACATGGGGAACACTTAAGATTATATTAGCTTTCATAAGGCCTAAATTAAATACAAGGTTGCATTATGGCTTTTTGTCATGCTTTGAAAAATATGTTGGATGAAAGACTGACACTAGTTTGTGTGATTTGAATAATCCATCAACAGAATGAGAAGTCTAGTACAGCAGCTCCCAACATGCATATTTTATGGATTTGTTAAGTTCTTTCAATTTTGAACAATTGACAACTAAACCTACAAAAGTTAATAGAGCATTGGACTTAATATTAAATAATCACACATTGCATTTAAAGTCATCACTGGAAAGATGTATTTGAAATTACAAGTGTCGTAGTAAACAGAAGTACAGTAGCTGACATGATATAAATAAATGAATTATGTTAAAATTATAAAATAAAGGAGTACAAATGGAATAATGGGACTGAATATAATATCTCAGACTGTGGATGGATGGAAGGCAAGTGTTAGTGTAATCAATATATAAGGTTACACTTGTATGGTAAGAACCTAAGGAGGTTATAAATAAATCGCCTTGGTGGAACAGTAAGCTAGCAAGAGTAATGATGAAAAAAGGTTATGCAGAGTATATGAAAGAAATGTGTCTAATACAATCAAAAAGTATTTGGATGTTTATATTACAGAGCTTAAAGATGGAACATTGATGACAAAAAAGAATTATAAATGTTCTTTAGCTACAATGAAATACATTAGTAAATTGTTCTATAAGTAAGTTAAATTCTCAAGTAAGGATAATGTATGCCCCAGACCAATCATCAGCAACAAGAAATTGATTCTAATATAAATGGCAGAAGTCTTTAATGATGTTTTGTTTGCTTTGGTGTTTCAAGAGATGATGGCAAAGGTTCTATATGTCTTCCTAAACCTGGCAAAGACTGTCCAATTATCCTACAGGATGATGTGATCAAAGCTATAGCTAGGGTAAACGCTTTGTGTTCTATAGGTGAATATGAAATTACAAGCAGCTTATTAATTATTATCCCACAAATTGGTATGTTCGGTCATTAAAATCTTTAATGGAATTCTTTTTAAAGGGTTTCTCCCAAAAGATTGAGTAAGATCTCATGTTGTTACTATATTTAAAGGAGGCAGCAAATATGATGTGTCGCATTACATGGTAATTAGTCCTACTTCAGTAATAGGCACATGCTGGGAGTCATGTTTATTACAGCATTTGATAACATTTAATGAATATAGCTATGATCATGGTAATTCACAGTATGATTTATGACTTGACATTCCATTCTAACATTTTTGGTAAAAAATTTATAATAAACTGTATGAGAATCTGGCCCTAGGCAAACTCTGTGTAATAGTCTATTTAGATGTTAGTAAAGCATTTGATATTATCGCATAAAACAATCCTGGTGAAGCTTTAACAAATTAAAGTTGACACACATTATATACAGAGCTGTACTCTGGTCAAAAGGTAGAGAACAATGCATCATGATATACCATACTGAAAACACACTGAAAAGGGTCATAGCTGATGTACTGCATGGATTCATTCTGGTCAATTTAGAGTTCTCATATTTTCCAAGTTCATCTGAATTTAGTTGCCCGAATTAATGCAGTAAAAAAATGGCGAGGCTGTAATGAAGTTGAATAGCTACCTAAGGCACATTACTTCCTGGGCTACTGGAACTTTTTAAAGAAAAATAAAGTGATGGCATATGGAAGAGTAACAACAGAATCAGCAACTGGAAACTGTTGCAAGGATTTACATCAAAACAAGGTCTGTGAAACAGGATTACACATGATATATAGACTACAGATCCTATAGTGTTGAGTGTATTTTAAAAATCTATGGTTCATTCAAGAACTGAATATAACTGTTTTTTTTTTTTGTTTGGCAAATTGTGATTGGTGACCTGTGTCAATTCAAATCAGTGCAAAGAAGATTTAGAAAAAAATTGGAGCATGGCCAACCTGAGAGTTTAAGAAATGATTTAAGATTAATACTAGTTAAACAATATCCTGATAATAATCCTAGGTGTCCACTCTACAAAACACAACTTAATAAATAGCTAGAACGGATTCTTACATTTCCCCTGAAATAACATTTTTTTGTGAAATAAATTAGAACAGCTAAAATGGATTCATACATTTCCCAAGCAATAGCATTTTTATGAAAATAAATGACCTTCTTATACCTGAATGAATATATGGGACACATGAACTTTATGTTAGGGTTAAGCAAACTCGGATTCTTAGATGGCCTTTGGACCCAAATGCAGTTCTATGAACTATAAAACTATTCGGGCCAAACATCCACAACTTTTACCTGAAACTGCAGAGGAATGTCATGAATTAAATAATAGTACTTCTTGAATGTATTCAACAATTCTAACGTAAATATTTATAAACAGATAGTAATAGTACATTCTACTTTAAAGAAATGTGCATAGGTTCATAGGCAAATACTAGGCTAGCTGCCCTTGTGGGCGATTTTAAACCTAGCCAATTTCCCTTCCAAATGTGAGAATCAAACCCTGTAGCTTCTGTTTGTGAGGTAAACACTTTAATCATTATATCAACCCCCCATGTTAAATCCATCCAAAACACTTTTTCCCCAGTTTTGCACCTGGGGCTGGGGCCAGAGTGTCACATCAACAGTGACAAACATTTAGAGCCACTGTTCGCACCCCTAGGTGGCTAATTCCACTTCCAGTTCTTCTCATCTTTTTTACCTCATTCTTAGCCTAACCACTTTACCATAGCTTTGCTTTGATGTGAGCTATAAATCCTTGAAGCAATCTGAAACTTGTTTTTAGTTTTACTTTCCATCCTTCCAGCTATAAGTCACAGATTAGTTATTTAGCTATGCTAATGCCTTTATCCTTATAGCCTGCTATAAACATGGAAATCCAATAAGGCTAATAATGAAACAGCTTTTGCTATTCCTTTTTCCTTATCTTCACTGCATGCCCACTCGCTTAGTCTTAATGAAAGATTTTGTTGCACACTGCATATCTTTGTTGTAGTTATTGTCTTTAACTCAGTAAATACTGTTTAATTTATGCTTGACTTGGAATGTTGTACTCTGGGTTTTGGGCAATGACTATCACAGTACATTAGTTGTGAATAACCTCTAATGTGTGTTTATTGTGGTAATAAGTAACCATTTTGTGTAATCTTCATTATTCATATGTATTAAGATTCTGCTATAGCTGCTATCTGATGTATTTTCATTTAGTCAAGGCCATATCAGAAACTAATCTAATGTAGATTGGTCCATTTAGTTGGTTAAGTAGAGAATAAGTTAACCATCGATAGTTATGTAAAATAACTTGACATGCTCATATAGTAACTGCTGCATTTTAATTTATCCCCTAAGTGGCACAGACACACCACATTCTCTGCAAATTTATGATATGAAGGTGGAGGCCATCTAGCTATCTGGCGAACCACATACTGCTATTTTCTTAGGAAGGTCATCTTAATTTCTCATTATGATCTTCAAAACGAACCTTGTTTCAGAGAAGTTTGTAACGAAAAGGAAAATGTATATTTCAGCTGCAATGGAAAAGGCAACTACCCGCTCTACAGCTGAGTTAGGGAAAAAAGCAGTAACTCAATAGTGAGAACCCAAAACCAAACAAGCTTTCAAGGTATTACTAAAAATTCACAAAAACAGAGTAGGAATAACATAATGAAATCATATAAAAGGCACAAAGCTGAGGTACAGAAAGTTGTCCCATTTCTAGGAACACTGTAATATGCCTATCCTCAACATTTTGAGCCTTAGGTAACTGATGCTCAAAAAATCAAAGTTAATGCACCAATAGGGTAATGTTCCATGATATTTTAGAAACCTCCAAAAGTGTCCTCTGGTGCACTAACAAAACTCTTAGCATTCATATACATACTGCATAATTATCCAGATTAACTCACAATAATCTTTCTTGTTTTGAGCAAGCCACATTGGCATGACATAATGCACACACTGAAAAGCTTTGGAAATTATTTCTTTCCAGAAGGAAATAAATATTTCAGCTAAGTACAACAACAATTTAAGTATTTGTTTATCAAACTAAAAAGGTAAACAAGCTGAAAGTGAGTGTTATCTGATCTTTCCCCTGTAGGTAAAAGTGATTACAACTTCATAATGTTAGAGACTCCTATTTGTAAAGCAGCTTATTTGTCTAGTAAGAGTACATTTGTAGCATCTTCTGCAATGATTTGTAGAAACTATAGGAACCTCAGATTAGATATACAATTTCTGATGACCGTTAATAGTCCTATGGAAGATCCTGTAGATGCTGCCTTACAAAAGTTACAAAACTGTATATAAGATGATTCAGTAATACTGGATAAATTTCATAAAGGTAAATGAAAATTACCCTATTCAACCACAGCCTAATTACAGGCTTCATTCCAGCAGAGTGGAAAACTGCCATTGTCATCCCCTTGCACAAAGGTGGTGCCACTGCTGACCCAGGAAACTATTGCCCCATTAGCTTGACAAGTCTGATCTGTAAAGCCATGGAGCATATTATTATGGAACTCATAAACAAGGACAAAGGCAATCTCCAGGCACTCAACCCCACCCAATTCGGATTTGTCAGGGGCAGATCTTGCCTATTGTGCTTGGTAGATTTCTCTGAGACTGTCACTAAGGTCCTGGATGAGGGAAAGTTAAGCATACAGCTTACCTTGACCTGACCAAGGCCTTTTACACAATCACCCACTCGGGCATCATTGAAAAGCTAAAACAACTTGGTGTTAATCCCCATCTCTTCAGAATGGTGGCCAGCTGGCTCACAGATAGGACCCATAACGTCAAAATAGGTGCCACCACCTCCAACAGCAGACCTGTCACTAGTAGTGTTCCCCAGGGATCTGTCCTGGGACCCCTACTTTTTGTCATCTACTTCTCAGAGGTCCAGACAAAGATAAAAGGCCTATGGCTGACCATGTTTGTGGATAACTGTAAGTTGGGTGCTGTCATTGACTCCCCAAATGATGTTAACATACTGCAAGAGGGTCTCACAGCTACAATAACTGGTGCCAAAGTCATGGCCTTAATTAAAATGTATTATCATACCATTTGGCAAAAACATGGCCCCTAATGATTACCACATCAATGGCAACCCCCTAAGCATGCAACCTGTGGTGAGACACCAGGGTACTCAGGTTGACAACAATCTCACATTCGACCATTATGTGATGGCAGTGGGTAGAAAAGCCTTTTACTTGGCTCATCTCATAAGTAAAGAAATTGCATTGAGAAAAAAGGAGGTTATTACCTCTCTGTACTCCTCCCTTATTAGACCTATAATTGAGTATAATGCCCTGTTTGGTATGGAACTCTCCAAACACCTGCACCAACTGGAAAGGCCACAGAAATACCTCACAAAGAGAATCCATGGCCTCCAACACCTGTCATATGTGGACAGGCTCAAATCACTATCACTTTACTCAGTATCATACAGATTGCTCAGAGGTGATCTGTGTCTCACCTACAAGGCAATATCAGACCTTGTTCTACTAGAGATGCTCCATATCCATAAGTCTAACTCCTTGCACATTACCTGCTCGATAGGCCTAAATCTAATATGCAACATCAACAAAACCTGCTGGAGAGACGGGCTTGTCTCCCAGAGGCTGCCCTGTCTCTGGAATAGACTTCCCATGCATGTCAAACAGAGTACCTCACTGACCCTTTTCAAGCGCAACCTTGATGAGTGGATGGGAAATCACAAATTTGTCCCAGGGATTCCACGCTTGTCCCTCACTGACAGGGGTAACAGGTGCTGACTGAGGTTTCTTTTTGGGGATAAACTCTTGGCTAGGTTTGTAAGGGCCCCAGAGCCATTACCCTAGTAACCTCTTATGATCCTATGATACAAATTATAATCCTTAGTGGTTATTTAAAACAAATAAACAGCCCTTTAGAATTATGAGCCTATTTTAACCTCTTGTAACTCTGACAACAAGACTTTTTTTTTTTTTTTTTTTTTTTTACAGAGACCGCGATTTTCATTGAATTGGACTGAACAAGCTTTCCATGAATTATCTCTAGCTTTATGGAACAGTGCTACCCAGAACATTTATAACTTTGCTGCCTGCACTTTTTTTATAAATACAGTGAAAGCATGCTACTTAGATAAAATGCAAAGGTTCAATAAACCTCTCTAGTCAATTACATTGAAGCACTCTGTATAGAATCTCTTCTTAGATTCCAAAACAACTTCACTTCACTGTTGAATCTGCAAGGCATATTTATTATTATTATTTGCAATTTAGCACTCTATATGTATTCTTATTGTTGAGCTTCAATACTTTTGCATTATTTGACAGTTTTGCTATATTTGGAATGTTCTAACCAGTATTGTTACTAACCTTATTTGTATTTGATTATTTAATTTGCTTATTTTTAATTTACTTGTTCTCCTGACTTTTGGGACAGGTTGTGTATGTCACGTGATCAGCATACCCACTTAATTATCAAATGTATGAGTGAATAGATAAAAAGATAGATAGATAGATAGATAGATAGACAGATAGATAGATAGATAGATAGATAGATAGATAGATAGATAGATAGATAGATAGATACACACATTCATAGCTAAATAGATAAATACATACATGCATAAATGCATGCATTTCCTGCTAAAATACATCAGTTTAACTTGATATGTGTCAGAATTTTGAGGAATATCTCAAGAAGCTATAAATTTAAAATAGCAATTTATTGCACAAATACATTAATCTAGTAAAACATAAAAATAACTAGATCTTATCATGTTATATCAATACAGAAAAGTGCAACAAAAGATAAATCAGTTTAATCAGATCAATTCACCATATTCTAAGACGTGTAGCTGCAGACAGGTTAACATATGAGGAGAGCCTAAAACAATTTACACCAGCAGTAAGACACTGCAAGGACATTGTAGACATGAGCATTGCTGATTCCAGAAGACAAGCCCAAATTAATATATGCAAATAAATAATTGCTTGAGCTTTCTTCAACAGTCTGCTGTCTATGTGTAATTGCAAAAGTCAGAGGAGTGTTACTATATTCTTGTAAGGCAGAAGTAAAAAATGTAAGACTACTCACAATTCTTAAATTATAAGCAGAAATGCATGTACAGGAGTGAACAAATGACAGCTGTCATGGTAAATGCTGTAATGCAGGTAAAAATGCTGGTGACCCATTTGGTGTTGTCACCTAATGCTCACCCTGCAGGAAGGAGGAGACCATCCAGGCATTGTTAATGTTGCCAAATGGACCAACTTTCTGACCAGGAGGTTATAGAGGGGTACTGACTAGAGAGAGAGAGCTGGTACTGGTATGTGTTGTATGTACCTTGCACATGTCCATATAGTTGGTAGGGTAAACCCTTTCCACTAGAAACAAATTTATGCCTTTCAATGGCAAACTCAAATCTGTGACAATCCATCTCCATATAGGTAACACAGTAGGAGTATCCCAAAGTGTGACTAACTAAATCAAAGATAAGTTCCTGGCTCTGATGTGCCATGAGGCTGAGCAATATATACAGTTCTCTGAATCAACAGCTAAATCACACAGTCATGGAAAACTTCTATGTTATTGCTCACCTCAGTGAGATTTTTGGTATCATTGCCTGCACCAGCGTACCAATATATGCTTAATGGCCACTATAAGTGCAATGTAGTTACCTTGTAATGTAAATGTGATTTGGTAACTTTTCAACACTGGCATACCAATGTGAACATCAGAGTGTTAGTTAACGACATATCAACAGCAAGAAGTGCCATTAATTAAATTGTCCAACTCATGTATTCAGCAGATAGTAATATCATAGACTTAGAGAAAATACAAAGCAAATGAGCCATGCAGCCATTTACACCTTGCCATTATTCACCCTCGGGCCTTTCTTTTCCTTTCCAAAGAGATAGGCCAGCCATGCTTGGGGTGCATTTGTGAATGCCCATGTAATTGCCTAACTCATTTTTAAAGGAGGATAGCATATCACATTGCTTGATTTGGAGTGGACGTTTGCTCCAGAGAAAGGGTAGTCATTTGTTATGAATCTGTTTCTTCACCATGATTTGTTTAGATCATTGGTCCATGTGTTCACTGGACTGTTCAATTTGTGGAGCTAAGAGGCCTTGGACTGCTAGATCTCTAATAGCTTGAAGGACAAATCACATAGCATACCTATGGACCCTATAGGACACTGAATACAGGGACGGAGCCTCTACCCTTTACTTGTAGCTTAGGGCTTTCAGGCCCATGATATTTTTTTGTAAGGAACCTCTGGGGTCTCTCCAACTATCTAATATTTCTGGTAATATGCATCCCAAAGGAGCATTGTATTCTGTGATGGGCTTGATCAATGCAGAACATAGCGGGGTAAGGACTACTTTGGATCTAGAGGAGATACCTTTTGTAAACAGTTGAACCAGATACAAGGATTTCATAATAACTGTTGCAATATGATGATCAGAGTAAAGGGAATTATCTACCCATGTTCCAAGGTCTCTCAAAACTTCTTCATTTGGAAGTGGGATGTTGCTTACACTATAAGCTGGGTGGAGGGATTGTTTACCAAATGTGACAATATTCTATTTTTTAGCATTTAGTTTTAGTCCATGTGTAAGTTCAAATTGCAGTTTCTCAATGTCCGAAGGAGATTTAAGGATTACACCCAGTTTACAATCATCCACAAACTTACTTAACTAGGGACCCTATTTTTTTTTATTTGGAGAGCAAATACATAATATGCCAAAGAGCAGAAGACAAGTATGGATTCCGGAGTGACTCCAATGGCTACATTTATGCTCTCTGAGAACACACCTACACGTGTGTGTGTGTGTGTGTGTGTGTGTGTGTGTGTGTGTGTGCGTGTGAGTGTGTGTGTGTGTGCGTGCGAGTGTGTGTGTGTGTGTGTGTGTGTGTGTGTGTGTGTGTGTGTGTGTGTGAGTGTGTGTGTGCGTGTGAGTGTGTGTGTGTGTGTGTGTGTGTGTGTGTGTGCGTGTGTGTGTGTGTGTGTGTGTGTGTGTGTGTGTGTGTGTGTGAGTGTGTGTGTGTGTGTGTGTGTGTGTGTGTGTGTGTGTGTGTGTGTGTGTACACACGTGTGTGCATGTGTGTTATGTGTACAGGGACTTGGGTTTCTGCTCTGGTTCTTTATGTATATTCCTATAGGTGTTTGTAAAACACCTTTAATTATGCAGTATGGCTGAATGTGTGTAAAAACTGCCTGTATATTTTAGTGGCCCTGTGATGGCTGCATATGTGTACTTCTTGCCATGGCTAGTGTAGCCAAATCTTTAGATGTGTTTGGTTTTACACATGGAATATGTATCTGTGACCTATACATGCACAAGCGTGTGTATTACTATGCTGTAAAGAATAACATTTGTAGGAGTGTACGTACATACCTTCATTTATGCATGGTGTGTGTAGGTGAATATGTGTGTGCATGAGTGTCTCTGTTTGTGTATGTGTATGTGTGTGTGTGTTGTACAGCACACTTATTATTGTTTTGTTGCTATACTGCTTCTAACTTCATTTTTTGTGTATGGCCTTTGTTGTACAGGTGTTGTGTTCTGGCCATGATGCTGATGCTGTGGTTTTAGACTGCTTTGTTAGTCCATGCAAGTGTGATGTGGTTACCTTGTAATGCTGGCATACAGATCTGAACATCAGAGTTTTAGCTGGCTCATTCAAGCCTGTAGAGTCTTTTTTGCATACTTTCAGCTATCAACCATAACTCCTTATAGCGCCCAAACCTTTTTTTGGGTCTGGCTTCTTTAACTAAGTGACTGACCAGCTAATAATAGGTGATATTAGAAAGGTCAAAGAATAATTAACAAAGATTGTTAGTGTAGGATGCCAGTAGTGAAATTATTGACTTTTTACCACTTATTATTGATATTTTCATGTTGATGTTCATATTTTTTGTAACTGTGAGACCTACATGCTATTGAGGAGTATGGTGTGAAATGGCATAGTAGGAGAAAGGAAAATTCACTGTCAATGCCCATTTATGTCATACTGTACTGGAGATATTGCTAGGTGTCTGTTAGTAATTATGACAACAAGCAATATTTCCTTATCTACTTAATATTTCAAAAGCCAAGTGACTTACAAACAGCATGGCAGCAGGTGAAACCTTGGCTATTGTTCAAAAAAACTGCCTTTGATAGTTTCACTGTAAGTTGAACATCTTGAGAGCTATTCAGTGGTATTTATATTGCTAATCATACAATTAAGCATACTCTTTTATATTTCTCTAAATATTTCAATAAAGATGCATTCAGAGAAGAATTTCTTGCTGTCATTTGAATGCCTATGTTTGGTTAACAAAAGTGTTCTAAAATATATGTCCAGACTGTACAATTTTCAAGATAGGACACTTTTTGTGAAAGTTTAGCAAAAAATATAATTCTAGATTTGTAGACATTATAATATACTATATTCTTTATGGAAAATCTACAAATAAATTGACTGTTATCACTGTAAAACTACTTATTACTGATAATGTTGCTATTTGTACAGTTTTAATAGCTTTTATTGTTCCCAGAATATTTACATTTGCTTCTTATGCTTTTTAAGTTGATTTTTCAGAAAATGCTCTTGAATGCAAGAATGTGTCTGGGTTGTTAGAGGTGTGACATTCCACAACACACAGGTATTAATGTGATGCATATTGTACTTTTGTTTTCTTCAAGATGTACTGCATCATACTGGATGTCCTATCAAACCATGATGCTTTGCCAGAGATGGCCTGCACCTATCACCCTTGGGATTCTGGATACTGGCTAAGGCTCTTGCCACCCCTATAGTGCCTTTTTTAGGCAAGGTTCAAATGACAAATTCACCACTGTAACAGGTACAAGTAAGCAAAATCTGAGGGTAATGCTACTCAATGTTAGAAGTCTAAACCTCAAAATGCACTCACTCGAGGCACTCCTTAAAATGGAGAACATCGACATCTTTGCAGTGACAAAAACCTGGTTCAAGGCTCCAGAGAGCACCCCTGCATTACCAGGCTATAATTCATACCACACCTTTCGATCACCTAACCTGGACCAAAACACTAAAGGTGGAGGGAGGCGTGTCTATATTCATTAAGGATATCCACATCTCCAGGCTAGTTGCTCAGCATAATGTATCCGGGATTATCCAAGTGCAACTAACTCTGGGCAAGACCGCAATCCAAATTGTAGCTTGCTACAGATCCCCCACCATGCCCTAGGATTCCCACTCCTCATTTCTTGATACACTTGAAAATATTAGGGTACAACCTAACACCCTAATAATGGGTGATTTCAACTACCCCACCATTAACTGGGAAAAATACTCATGTACCAACTCTTGTGCTCAACATTTTCTGGAAATCATAAAGTACAACACCTTGGATCAACTTATACACACCCCCACCAGGGCCAGCAATATCCTAGTCCTGTTCATTACCAACATGGGCAACCAGTGTTCCACACCAGAGGTCAATTCCTTGTTGGTCAGATCCGACCACAAGCTAATCACCCTAGACATCCACATCCTACCCCCACCCCCCATTAGGGAAGCCACCGTAAAAAATTTCTCCAAAGCCAACTTCACTCTTCTTAAGACAGAAATGGCAAACTTCACGACACCCATGCTGATGGACAATAGAGGTACGACTGCTGAATCCTATACAAATGCACTTTATAAGCACTTACACGAGTGCATGGATCATGCAATCCCTAACAGAACCAAGATGCTATCCTCCAAAAAAAAGGAAGCCAATCTGGTGGTCCCCTGCCATAAACAAACTCTAGGTAAATGGTGAACCGTGTATGAAGTTTTGCTGTTGGTAATAAATTCATTTTGGCTTGGACTTCGTTTTCATTTACTTTTTGGTTGTGGTTCGTTGGTTCCTGGTTATTTGATAAACAAACTCTACAACAGAAGAAAGAAACTTTGAAAAAAGAGTAAAATCCCATGATTGGAGGAACTTCCTGGTCAGCCTCAGTAAGAAGCTGAGATACCTCATAAAATCCTCCAAAGCTAGTTACGAAAACAAAATTGCCACTGATTCTAAAGACAACCACAAAGCATTCTATAACTATGTAAAGAATCTCAATGGCAACAGTCAGATCTGTCCTGAGTTACAGCACAATGGCACTAAATATACAGAACCAACTGATATTGCCAACATCCTGGCAGATGGGTTCAGTGCTAACTTTACCCCCCTCTCATCCCCTAAAGAGCCCATCTCTATACCGGAAGAATGCAAAGTTCCTGTAATCATGGTTGCACAGGTGAAAAACACACTATCCAAAGCCAAGAACACAGCATCCATGGGACCTGACAACATCCCAGACTGCTTTCTACATGAACTACAGAATGAACTGGCAACCCACCTAAGTACCATGTTCAATCATAGCCTCACCTCAGGCTTTGTACCCACTGAATGGCACACAGCAACAGTTATCTCACTCCACAAAGGGGGAGCCACCATGGGCCACGGGAACTACAGCCCCATTAGCCTGACGAGCCTGGTCTGTAAGGCTATGGAATGTATCATCATGGAATTTATAAACAATGACATTGGTAATCTCCAAACTCTGGACCCTACCCAGTTCAGGTTTGTAAAAGGCAGATCATGTCTCCTAAACCTGATAGACTTCTTTGAAGCAGTCACCAAATGCAGATGAGGGTAAGGTGTTTCACACAGCCTATCTAGATCTTGCCAAGGCTTTTGACATGATCCCCCACTCTGGGATTATAGATAAACTCACTAAACTAGGTATAAATCCCTATGTCACAAGATGGGTTGCCAACTGGATCACTGACAGAACCCACACTGTGAAAGTAGCAGACTCCAAATCCAACTTCATACTAATGACAAGTGGAGTACCACAGGATTCAGTCCTGGGTCCAATTCTGTTTGGTATCTACTTCTCTGAAGTACAGGCTAACACAGAAGGTCTTTGGCTAATGAAGTTCACAGATGACTGCAAACTAGGAGCCATAATCAAAACTCCTAACGATGTGGACATCCTACAAAAGGACCTCACTGAGACAGATGCCTGGTGTCAAAGTCATGGCCTCAAGCTCAATGCCAAAAAGTGCATTGTCATCCCTTTTGGTAAAAACTTTGTACCCATGAACTACCACATAGGTGGTAGTCTACTTAACACCAAAAGTGTGATAAGAGACCTTGGGACACAGGTGGACAGTAGTCTCTCCTTTGATAATCACATCTCCACAGTAGTCAGGAAATCCTTCTACGTGGCACACCTCATCACAAAAGGTTTCTCATCCAGGAAAAAAGAGGTCATTGTTCCCCTCTACTCGTCACTCATTAGACCCATAATAGAGTACAATGCCCCTTTTGCTATGTACCTCACAAGACATCTACAACAACTGGAAAGGCCGCAGAAATATCTCACAAATAGGATTACTGGCTTCAAACAGATGCCCTACGCAGACCGTCTCAAAAAACTCCAGCTTTACTCCATCGCATATCGCCTACTCAGAGGCGATCTCTGCCTAACATACAAAGCTATGTCAAACCCGGAGCTGTTGGATGTGCTCCACTTAAAGAAATCACAATCTCTCAGAGCTACACGCTCTAGGGACCTAAACCTTGTCACCACAATAAACAGAACATGCTGGAGGGATAAATTCCTGTCCAAGAGACTTCCCATACTCTGGAACAAACTACCTATCTATATCAAACAAAGCTCCTCATTAGCACTCTTTAAGAAAAATCTTGATGATTGAATGGGAGATAGGAAATTCACCCCGGGGATCACTTCTGTTGCTCTGCTTGACAGGGGCACAGGAAAATAATTTTCTTGGGTGGAGAAAGCCAGGGTACCATTTGGCTAGGCTTATATAGGCCCTAGGGCCAATAGCCTAGTACCTACCTATGAACCTATGAACCTATAAGAAGTTTAAGGCTCAATAGGGAAACTCTCAAAGCTAAGAAACATTAAATGTGATTCACAGTAAGTCACCGTGAGCTGTGAAAGTCAGTATTACATATTAAAAGCACTTGCCCTGCACACCAATACCCCTTATATATACTAACTGTAAGACTGTTGTACCTCAGGGAAAAGAGAATTTTCTAATTTTTCACAGTTCAGATTATTTATTTATTTATCTATTTGTCTTTGTTGACCTGGAAATTCTGACTGGACAGATCCCATTTTCAGCAGAGGCCTGGGGACCACAGTTATTATCTTTGTTGTTATGACAGGAACCTCTTCTGTTGAAACCCTTTCCAGTTTTCACACTGACACACTAGTTTGTGTCTTGTAGGCGGGTAGGAATGTGGGGAGCAGTGGACAGCCTATAGACACTGACTGTGCCATCTGGTTAATCAAACAGGTATTTTTATTGCAAGCCTTTATACCTTGCATTACTACATATCATAACTGCATTTTATTTTGGGCTCTTCAGTCAGTGGCTGATTGAGTGTACATTGGGTCCCAGGCTGTTTTCAAACCGTGTGCCCCCAGCACACATTTTTATGACCATGCATAAATGCACATATCATTTGATTTACCTTCCTAATTGTTTCAAATTATATTTCTTGTTTAATACAGCAACATTTGTTAGAGTGTGTTTTAAATCTGTAGTTTTGAAAAATTTTTCAGTAAGCACCAAAACAAAATTTATGAACCAATAATGGTAAAAGTACCCATTTCAGAACATTTCAAACATAAAAGGCCTCTCAAACTGCTGTCATTATAATCCATCAACATCCATGCTCAACAATTATAGTTACTTTATTGACTGTGCACACAACACATGTCTGATTATGATAAAAATGGCTTCATTAAAGTATTCCAATTTGCTTTTCCCAAATACATGCTAGTCCTGCAAAGACAGACCAATGACTTTTTAACTTTATCAACTAAGCCGGGTCAGTCATTTTTATCTACAAACATCTCACAGACCCAGTAATTATAGCTATGTTGTTGACTGCATCCTTCTCAGGTGCCTGCGTCAAAAAAATAGCACTAATAATGACCAAAGTTGCATATTTCAAATTTGTTTGTCACAAACACAAACAGTAGTCAATGTATTCCAACTTAATTCAAACACATTATCTTATGAAAGAGAGCCAAACAGTGTCAAGTCCACAAATTAAAACCAAAAATAAACACTGCAACGGCAGGGATCCACACCACGAAAATCTTTATTTAAACAAATGTCCACGATTGAGCACTTTCTTCCCTGCTACCAGGGATTTCATCAGAATCTACTTCCTTCCCATTTTCCCCTATAAATACTTGAATTACCTCATGATGTCACAAACTGCTAAATTGATTGGTGAATTTAAAGTGCTATGCTCAGACATCCTGTGTTTGACTTTTTTTATTTTCTTTAGCTAATCCATCATGAATATTCCTTGAGCCAGATCTACAGTTGTCACATGTAAGCCCAGCTGGTGTGGTGAACTGTGGGACAGACAAGTGCAACTCACTCCCCTTCACATCTGCAGCAGTGATTGATGTTGGGGGTGCTGTAGGAGGCATTGTGAAGGGAAATCCAGGGAAGAGGGCACATATGCCCTTGTCTGTGTATATGCAGACATGCATACAACAGATTACAGTATAGGAGCAGTTTTATAACTTTGCAGTTGTATATGTTACCTGTGAAAATTAATTGTATTCTACCATATCCTGTGATCTCCCATGGCAGTGTTATGCTGTTACTAATATGCAATACAAAATCAACCTGATAACCTTGGGCATACCATGGTAGTACATTACTGAATTATATGCTGTACTAATATGTAACATAGAGTATTCCATGGCAGTGTTAAACTGGCTCTAAGGTGCTGTAGATTCTGCCATCTTACCTAACAAATGCTGCAAAATCAGGCATGCAACTTAGGGAATGCCATAGTCATGCTAAAAGCAAATTCTATACTGCCCAACTGCACAATGAACAGAATTTAGAAGCAAAATTAAACTTAATTCAGTGTTTAAAAACATCATTCTCAGAATGTACAACATTCCCTGCAAGTACCAGTTCCGTATTTTACAGCATCCAGTAGCACTATCAAACTGAGTATAAAATGCCACAAAATCAGATGAGCAACTAGGTTATTGCACAGATTTAAATATGTCCTACTGAAGCACACTACTTAGCATAGGCATTTGCCATATAAAATAATATTTTTTTTGTTTGCTGGTGAACCCAATCTTCAAACATCAGGGGTAGCCATGGGTACTCCCATGGCGAATACCTATGCTAATCTGGTATTAAATCAATGGGAAATGAAATATACCTATAAGGATAATGGTTATACTGATCCTAAAATTTTATTTTACAAAAGGTTTGTGGATGATTGCTTCCTGTTATGGGAGGGTGATAAAGTGAGCCTGAGAGATTTTGTAGTCTATCTGGAGAATAGCACCAACTTTCTTAGTTTCAAGATGGAGTGCTCTCCAGAGATGATCACCTACCTAGATATAAAACTGGAGAAGAAAGATGATAATCTTAAGACAAGTGCATATAGGAAAGTTGTTCATGCTAATAAATATACACATAAAGCCAGCATGCATGCCCCACATATTTTTAGCGGTACACTAAAATGTCAGTTTTGTAGCGTAAGTAGATTGCATACTGATGATGACACGAACTTAGAACAGATAAATGAGATGGCAATGGAATTTATTGAAAGGAGATATACATTAGAGATGGTAAATGAGATAATGAACAAAGTTATAAGTAAAAGATCTGATAGAAAGCTCCTTATTTTGGAACAAGGATGAATTGTTCTGATTCTCCATAGGCCTAATAACAAATTGAGATATGTGTTGAATTATAACAACAGGTCGAATGATATAGAGAAGATCATTAAAAGGTATTGGAATATACTATTGTCTATGCCTGAAATGAGAAATATTTTACCCGGTACTCCTAGAGTTGCGTATAGAAATGAGAAAAATCTTAAGAGCAGATTATGCTACAAAGAATTGGTAAGAATGGCTCATGTGACCATGAATTCTAGAAAGGGTACCTATCCCTGCCTTGGATGTAATTGTTGTAGGGACATAATTACTGACACCTGTTTTACGCATCCTGTAAGTCAAAGAAAATATAATTTTACCAATTATGCTGATTGTACCCCAATGTGTACTGTTTATTTAGCTACATATGTTCTGTGTCCTGCTTTCTATGTAGGAAAATGTTCTAGAAAATTGAAAGAGTGCATTATTGAACATAGATTTGAAATTAAAAGGAAAGTAGGAACAAATGCTTTATTTAAACACATATTAGATCATAGTGCTGCGCATAGGTTTAAATTTAGAGCTATAACAGTGATTCAGAAAAACGGGTGGCCACAGTGGTGCAGCGGTTAGCGTTGTCGCCTCAGAGCAAGAGGTTCTCCGGTTCGATCCTTGGCTGGGGTGCCTTCTGTGTGGAGTTTACATGTCCTCCCTGTGGTCGCATGGGTTTCCTCCAGGTGCTCCGGTTTCCTCCCACATCCCAAAGACATGCTGTAGGTGGATTGGACACTCTAAATTGGCCCTAGGTGTGATTGTGTACATGTGTGTGCCTTCTGTGGAAGGTTGGGTGCTGGGCCGGCAACTCAACACCATAAAAACTCCACTGCCAATCATGAGTGAACAAGTGATCCACTGTGGCGACCCCTAACTGGGAAAAAGCTGAAAGAAGAAGAAGAACACTGATTCAGAAAAACCCAAGGGGTGGAAACATTAATAATAAATTAGAAAATGCTGAATCTACATGGATATTTGAATTAAATGTGGATATGCCCCCAGGATTGAATGGGGCTGTAAGTTTAAAACCTATTTTACTTGAGAGGCAAATGAGCTTGCACTAATCTTTTTAAATTTTATTAATAGTTTAATGAATGTTTTATGTTGATTGGTTGGCTGTGTCAGATGTTATGTATTTAAATAATTTTAATTCGTTGATAGTCATGCACTGATGAAGGGGAAACCCGAACGCTTTGTTTTTCCATTTAGTTTTAAAATTAAATTGTGAACGTTTCTGTTGTTAGGTTTTTTTTTTTTTTTTTAATTGTATCCGTATTGAACACAGTTTGCTGCAGTGTTTTTCCTTTTCATCTTAGTTATTTCTAAGTCACATTATGACACTGAAACCCTCCAGAATGAACTTATCATAGTAAACTTTTGGTACAATAAAAATGGCCTCAAACTAAATGCTAAATAGTATAGAATCCTCACTTTTGGAAGACAACTTCCCCTTTCATCATACTGTCTAGAAAACATACTTAAAAAAAAAATAGGGACCTAGTTACTTGGGTTGATGGCTTTGTTTGCTTGCTTTGAATGTAGTTTGGGATCTAGTTACTTGGGATGATAGCTTCCTTTGTTTTGAAAGTAATTAGGGAGCTAGTTACTTGGGTTGATGGCTTCCTTTGTTTTGAATTTAGTTGGGGACCTAGTTACTTGGGTTGATGGTTTCCTTTGTTTTGAATGTAGTTAGGACCTAGTTACTTGAATTGGTGGCTTCCTTTCTTTTGAATGTATTTAGGGACCTTGTTACTTGGGTAGATGGCTTCCTTTGTTTTGAATGTAGTTAGGGACCTAGTTACTTGGGTTGATGGCTTCCTTTGTTTTGAATGTAGTTAGGGACCTAGTTACTTGGGTTGATAGCTTCCTTTGTTTTGAATGTAATTAGGGATGAAGTTATTTGGATCAAAAGCTTCCTTTGTTTTGAATGTAGTTAGGGACCTAGTTACTTCAGTTGATGGCTTCATTTCTTTTGAATGTATTTAGGGACCTAGTTACTTGGGTTAATGGCTTCCTTTCTTCTGATTATCAAGTAACAACAGTTGTCAGGAAATCTAAAAAAGAAACCACTCCCTTATACTCAGCATAGATTAGTTCAAATATTGAGTAAAACACCTATTTGGGATTTATCTTACTAAACATATCAAACAATTAGAATGAAAAATGGTTTGTAACAAATAAGATCACAGGCCTAAAGTCCATGAGCTACCAAGACAGGCTGGAAGCTCTGTCTTTTTATTTAGTGTTTGTAGACTTTGGAGAGGAGATCTATGCCTCTCTTAGTGCAGCATTAGAGACCTGATTGCCCTGGGCCTCCTATTTCTTTGCACGTCCAATATCTCCATCAGTACTAGAACCAGATACCTAATCTCCACCAACAGATAAATAAGGCATGATGGAGTGGGTTTATCACCCAGTATATCCCAAACTTCTGGAATAAACTTTCACAGCATATTAAGCAGTGCTACTCACTATCAGCCTTTAAACATAAACTAGATAACTGGATGGGTACCCACAAAGTTACTCCAGGATTGACTGGTATGGCCCTCCTGGAAAAAGTATGTGCTGCCTGAGGAAGGTACTGGCAACGTTAGAATGGTCATGAGACTCAACCTTGGAATACCTGTGAATCTAATCTATGAATATTATACTAAATCCAGTGTTCCTCAGGTGTGGAAGCTACAGCATATCATGGCAGCAACAAAATGAATTCCATGCATGACAAATTCAAACATGCAAAGCAGGGCGTCTAATGACAGTATAAAGACTAAATGTAATAGTCTTTGACTGCGCAAAGTAGGGCATTTTAGGGAAGTATTAAAACAAATCCAGTGCACTGCAGTTCCAGCTGTACAGCTCAGAATGAAGCATTACTCTTTTAATTCCTGCGTGTCAGTTGCCTTATGCTTTCTCGCTTTGTATTAAGCATAGATCTTTGATGATTAATGCTCCATTACTTTCAGTGTAAGCTAGCATTTGGCATTGATGATAGATTGCTTGGTATATGTACTACGACAAGATATACAAAATATACATTCATAAATACAGAAGTATATATGCATACACAGTGTTTTTCAGCCCCGAGGGACCTTTTGTCTATAGTTTGTAGTTGTCTAGGAGGGTGTTTGGAACTTTATTTGTAGCATTATATTTTGTCAGTATATAATATTTCCATCACACGTCTTCACTGCACATTCCAACAAATGAATTCCACCTGCATGAATACTTTAGTTACACTGTGTATTTTAACTTACTTATATTGCACATTTGGGCTTGTGGTGCCACTTTTCAGTTTGATATATGGTATATAGATATGTGGCAGGGCATAGCATTTGTAGAACCTGAAAATTAAGACTGATTATAGCTTTAAAAATGAAAAGGAAACATTCATTTCACTACCTTGGGACTATCTGATAATGTTGCTGAAAGCTTGTAAAGTACCTCTTATTTTGTCATGTTACACTATATACTTAGCTATATTAAGAAGTAAGAATTTGATGTGGTTTCAGTCATTGTCATATTTTACAACTACTTGCAGAAAACATCTTTATGGTCTCGCTATTTGTGGTTGTCAGATTAATATATCTTTCCAAAGTTTTTAACCAGTTCAGCTGCGCAAAAAGAGCTCTTGCATTACTTCTGTTGTTGCTGTCTGAATTCATTTATAATGCTATATATTCTTCTACATTGTACCATGCATTGTGTTTCTAAGATTAAACTTTATTAAATTTTATTCATAACTGCACGTGCTTTGAAAAGTTTTAAACTATTTTTTTAGATTTCAAAGAGCAATCTTTTATTCATTTATGAAATGTTCAGCAGCTTTTTATCGTATGTTCCAGACTTCTTTACAGCTACTACTAGCCAGTGTATATCTTTCATTTTGTGCCCAGCTATGTTATTTTTTTATTTTATTTTTTATTTTACTTACTTGATGATCAGGCAAACCACTAAACAAACTGCCTCAACAATCTACACACGCACACACACACACACACATATATATATATATATATATATATATATATAGATATGTGTGTGTGTATTTATATATATATATATATATATATATATATATATATATATATATATGTGTGTGTGTGTATTTATATATATATATATATATATATATATATATATATATATATATATATATATATATAGATATATATATTTATATATGGGTCCCCTTTGAAACATCTAAAACCCATAACATCGAATTTCATAACATCTAACAGTGCAACTCACATGGAAATAATATCCCCACCACATATAACGACATATAATGACACCAAACTACGAAACACACTTTTTACTACATTTCTGCAGGGGGACTTGATACAGTGGGGTCAGGAAATTAACTTTTTCCCAATGTAGTGCGATCTTGGAGTTGGTATATTTAATTTACAGAGGGTGTGGGGGTGGAGCCCCCCCACATGGGGGGGTGCAGAGGGGCTTGCCCCGCTGCAGAAACATAGTAAAAACTGTATTTGGTAGTTTGGTGTCATTATATGTGGAGGGGATGTTATTTTCTTGTGATTTGTAGTGTTAGATGTTATGAAATTCGATGTTATAGGTTTTAGATGTTTTAGGTTTTAGGTGTTCTGGTCTCAATGTTATGAAATTAGATGTTATGGGTTTTAGATGCTTTAAAGTAGACCTCTCTCTCTCTCTCTCTCTCTCTCTCTCTATATATATATATATATATATATATATATATATATTTATTTATTTCAGGCTTTCATGACATAAAAAAATGTAAAAAAAAAAACTAAGATACTTTTAGGACAATGAGAGTTTTAAAATGGTTCTACTACAAACGCTCAAGCTTCAGACAGTCAAAGGCCACTGTTTTGAAGCTTTGGGACTCAAGTGTGGGTAGGGTTAGGAATGTAGATCATTGTGTGTATTGTACCTAGTCAGCCACAGTAGCTAGATGACACATGCATATAAGATACTGAGCACATGTAAGATCAGTGCCATTTTGTATAGTCAGTCAGTGTGAGTGCAGGCATGAATGGAGATGCAGATTTGAGTGTGTTTGAGGTAGCAAGTCAGTCAGTTAGCTAATGAAGTTTGAAGTATATGTTCCAGTTACAGCTCCTGAAGTCTTTATGTATAATAAATGACTTGAACGAATAGCCAGCCTCAGTGCTCATTTGAATGCATGAGACGTGTCAAAATGGGATTCAAAGTTGAAGCAGCTTGCAAACCATTAAGCACAGAGTTAGAAGTGGAGAAATATACAGGAGCCAACTCGCAAACAGGTCAGCAATTATTCAAAGGTACTTAAATTTGTTTAAATGATTTTTCAGTTACCGAATAAGTGGAGAAGCATTCAAAACATTTGAAATAATTACCAAGATAAACAAAATGTCCGAAATAGTGACATACTGATCAAAAATATTTGAAATAATTACAGAAGTGTTCAGAATAATTTCCAAAGTATTTAAAATGTAAGGAAATGCTAAAATGACCGCATTTTTTCACAATGTACTACTTTTTTGCATTAACTAAAACTTTTCGAAGTATCCGAAGTTTCTGGATTGTTCACAATGTTTGCAGTGTTAAAATAAACCTTTTCAGAGAGATTGTAGTGCAGTTGGACATAATTACAAATACCTGGTCTATTCTTATATTTAAACAAATTTTGTTGTTATAGTAGAGGGATTTCATAGACCTGGACCTCTGGTGTTTGATAATAATATTGCTGAGAACTGGTAAGTGTTTGAGTAAGAATATGATATTTTCATACAGGCTGAATTTTCTGATAAAGGCTCATATATACAAAGGCATTCATACTTCTAAATTTGGCTGGCTTGTAAGCAATTGAGAGGGAACATTTATTTGTGTATGCACCTACTGTGTATTCAGGGGAGTGAGAGAACCGCCATATTGTGATACAGGCTGAAATGTGGGAAGTCCCTGAGTGCTTAAAATGTAAATTTAGAGAAATGTGTAACCCTCAAACGAACATTACAATAGAAAGGGACATGTTTTACATAGGAAATCACTAGTCTGGTGAAACTATAGTAGCATATATTACCGACTTAAGAAATAAAGCAAAAACGTGCAGATTTGGTGATCCGAGAGATGAGCTAATAAAAGACAGGCTTGTGTGTGTGCTCTTAATAATGATGCAGTGAGAAAGATTTTGCTTCAAGATAGTGATTTAACATTGAGCAAAGCCACTGAGATTTATTAAATATTTGAGGTTACAGAAAAGCATCCAAATATGCTTATGAATAAGAAAAGCATGCATGCAGTATCTGCAAGTGCGAATGTTGATAGTGTACAACATAAAGCTAAGATGAAAAAGAAATACAACCCAAAGGATGGATAGCAACCACTCTTATTGTTAAATGTCATAATTGTGGAGGTAGTCATGAACCTAAATGAGAGAAGTGCTTAGCTTTTGGTCGGCAATGTCACAGATGTAAAAAGTGGAATCATTTCAAAAGGATTTGCAAGTCTAAAGTGGCACATGCTTTTATTAAAAGAGAGTATCCGAAGAAACAAGTAGATCAGATAGAGAGCTGTGAGCAAACTTTTTATGTTGATGGTGTCTCTGTGATCGATGAAACAGTGACCACAGTAGATTATCAGTTGGCAGAAAGAGTGAAATATTTTGTACTGTACGAATTAATGAGAAACCTGTAGAGCTTAAAGGAGACACTGGATCTAAGTGCAATGTTATATCAGCATAAATGTTTGCTAGAGTAAAAGCTGGTGAGAAACTTGATTCAGCAAAGTGTGCAAAACTAGTTGCTTATGGTGGTGACGAAATTCAAACTGATGGCGCAATAGTGCTCACATGCCATTCTGCTGGGAACAGCTATGACTTGCAGTTTTACGTAGTCAAAAGTCACGTGCAGTCACTGTTAGGCCTCTAAGACAGTTTGAGAATGGGAGTGATTTTATTTAATAAGGAAGTTCACCATATCATTATCTCTTTCTACTCTTCCCTTATTGGGCCAATCATCGAGTATAATGCCCCATTTGGCATGTACCTCACTAGACACATGCAACAGCTGGAAAGGCTACAAAAGTACCTCATGAAGAGGGTCCTAGGCCTTAAACAAATGTCCTACATGGACAGACTCAAAAAACTCCAGCGATTCTCTGTCACATATCGTCTACTAAGAGGCGATCTCTGCTTGACTTACAAAGACATGTCTGACCCAGCTCTGTTAGAAATGCTACATCTAAAGAAATCTCAATCCCTCTACACCACATGCTCCAGAGACCTCAACCTCATTACCACAATTCACAGAATATGCTTGAGGAACAGGTTCATAACCCAGAGACTGCCCATGCTCTGGAGTAGACTTCCCATACATACCAAGCAGAGCATCTCTCTGGTTCTCTTCATGAGAAATCTTGATGAGTGGATGAGAAATAGAAAGTTCAACCCTGGGGATCACTCCAGTGGCTCTACTTAATACAGGCACTGGGAACTAACGTCGGGTGGCATGATGCCAGGGCACTTCTATGGGCTATGCTTGTAAAGGCTCCAGGGCTATTAGCCTAGTACACACCTATGAACCTATATAAGTCTGAATAACAACAACGATAGTTTTAAACAGAATCTTTTTAGTGAAAATGCTGATATTTTCAAAGACGAGCTTGGCAAACTTCCAGCCACATATTCCATGAAGGTAAACCACGAAGAAAGCCCAATTGTCAGACCAACTAAAAAGGTTTTGGTAGCAATGCAGGGCAAAGTAAAAGCAGAACTTGACAAAATGGTGAATTTAGGCATCCTTACTCCAGTAAAAGAACTGAGAACTGACCGAATAACTATCCTCCATGGTAGTAGCTCATAAGAAACGCTCAGATGATATTCGAATGTGTATTGATCCAAGAGACTTAAACAAAGCACTTAAGCATCCTCATCATCCAATGTGTACAGTAGAGGAAGTAGCCACTCTGATGTCAAACGCAACTGTTCTTTCAGTCTTAGATGCAAAAAGTTCCTTTTGGCAAATTTTGCTAGATCACATATCTACACCATTTGGTAGATACAGATTCTTGAGAATGCCATTTGGGATAAATTCTGTGAGCGAAGTATTTCAATGTGTGATGGAGCAATTTTTTTTTCTGGTTATCTATGTGCATCATAGTAGACGACATTATTGTAGGGGGCAATGGTGAAAATGAACATGATAGAAGCCTCAAGAAATTTCTAGACCATGCAAGTGAAGTCAGTCTTAAACTGAATCCTCAGAAATGCAAATTCAAACTAAAAGAAGTTACTTATGTGGGTCATTTTTTTACCAGTTTTGATTTACAATCAGATCCATCTAAACAAGTAGCAATTTTTGAGGTGCCAGTTCCAAAAAGTGTCAGATCTTTGCAACGTTTCCTTGGTATGGTCAACTATTTAGGAAAGCTCATCCCAGATCTGAGTGAGCTTTCATCACCGTTAAGTAAGTTGACATGCAAAAATGTAAACTGGTCCTGGTTGGAGCAACACAAAAAAGCATTTGATATTCTGAAACAGAAAATTGCCAGTCCACCCACTTTGAGATATTATGATGTTCACAAACCTGTAACTCTTTTGTGTGATGCTTCAGCGTATGGTCTTGGTGCAGCATGTCTTCAAGAAGGCATACTAGTAGCATCTGTGTTCAGAACTTTAACCCAAACTGAGATGCACAGATAGAAAAAGAGCTTTTGGCAGTAGTGTTCCGATGTTCGAATTTCAATGATTATATTTATGACAAACCTGTTCAAATAGGGAATGATCACCAACCTCTAGTGACAATTCTGAAAAAAGCCAGTACATACAGCCCCAGCACACTTGCAATGCATGATGTTAAAATTGAAAAAGTACAATTTCAATATTGTCTATACAAAAGGCAAATTTCTCTATCTTGCTGATGCTTTGTCAAGAGCACCCAGATAAACAACAGAACAGCATGATAATGAGAAAGCAGACTTCGAGGTCATGGTAGTCAGAAATATTTCCTCATCACGTCTTGATGAACTCAGAAATCACACAGCTTCAGACCCAATTCTCCAGAAGCTGAAAAATGTTATTAGTCAAGGATGGCCAACATGACAAACCAGTTTACCACTTGACATACAGAAGTATTTTCCTTATAGAGACGAGCTTCTGATGGAAGAGGGAATCACCATGAGAAGTCCTAAAGTGGTAATTCCTACAGCATTACAACAGGAATATATCAAGATTTTGCATCATGGTCACCCAGGTACTGATTCAACCAAAAGAAGGGCAAGAGGCATAGTATTTTGGCCTTCTATGTCAAACGATATAGAGAAGGAAACTGTAGCATGTTCAGTTTGCAATAGTACTAAATCACACCAACAAAAAGAACCACTTCAGCTAAGCCAGATTCCTGAATTACCATGGTCGATGTTTGCTACTGATATTTTTGACTGGAATGGTCAGTATTACTTAATGTTAGTAGACTCTTATTCAAATTGGTTTGAAATTGACCTTCCTAACCTAACATCCAGCACTATCATTACCAAGTTGGAGAGACATTTTTCTGCCCATGGTAGTCCACACAAAGTTGTATCTGACGATGGTCCGCAGTTTACAATTCATCAGTTTAAGAAATTTGCTGAGTCTTGGGACTTTGTCCATATTACTAGTAGTCCTGAGTATCCACAGTCCAATGGATTAGCTGAGCATGCAGTTCAAAGTGCGAAGCACTTGTTGGAGAAATCCAGTATGGTACTGATGCTTTTCGTAACCTACTTAATCTCAGAAACATTCCTCAAGATAATTTGCTTGGTTCTCCTGTTCAGAGATTGATGTCCAGACAGACTAGAACAGCTCTACCAATCAGTAAACAATTATTGTTACCAAATGAAAAAACAACAGAATGTTCAAGGCTCAACCTTTGAGAAAACGCCAGTCACAAAAGTTGTATTATCATAAATCCAGCAAACTTCTCAGACCATTAAGACAAGGAGAAATTGTGAGAATGCAAACATCTAAAGGATATGGCCCAGTGGGAATTGTCAGAAACATTTGTGATGAATTGAGATCCTACATCATACAATCTGAAGAATTGGATTTCAGGAGGAATCAAAGACACATACTACCAATCTCCAAACCAGTGACACAGCAGATTGCCTATGCCAGAGACTCTATTTCTCAGAGTGCCACTACACTTGTTAGAATTCCAGAGGACAGTGTACTTTCTTCAAGTAATCCTGATGTGATCCCTGAAGTTCCAGTTGTAAAAGAATCCCCAGAGACTGTCCATGTTGCTAAACCCAAAGTTTTTATGCAACCAGATCGGGTAGAATTTCCAGAACCAATCCGAAATACACAGTGACTTGGACTTGAATTAATTTGTTATTAAATGTTGATGCGATATCTTGCTTGTAAAATATATATTGTTCTGCTATTGCATGTTGAACAAATCAAGGAGGGAGGATGTAGATCATTGTGTGTATTGTACCTAGTCAGCCACTGTAGCTAGATAGCATATGCATATAAGATACTGAGCATGTGTAAGATCACTGCCATTTTGTGTAGTCAGTCAGAGTGAGTGCAGGCATGAAAGGAGATCCACATGTGAGTGTGTCTGAAGTAACAAGTCAGTCATTTAGCTTATGAAGTTTGAAGTATATGTTCCAGTTACAGCTCCTGATGTGTCTATGTATATATAATAAATGACTTGAAAAAATCCCAGCCTTAGTGTCTCATTTTCTCATTTAAATACACGAGACATGTGACAAGGGAGTTGCAGGGGAGTTTTAGGTATACGGAATGGGAGAGGAGTTTAGGTTTATGGAGCAAACAGGGAACTTAGTTGAGAACAAGATACAGGCTCAAAGCCATGCTTTTTATTTTTTTGAAAACAGCCACTACAGATTAAAAAAACAAACAGTCTTACCATTCATGTACAAGACAGATCCCACCATTACCACTGAGGCCATATTCTTTCCATGTGGTCATCACGGTTGCTTTAAGTTCCCAGGCTGCCCTGCACAGCATGGTTATCCTTGTAGCTGGGGTTTACATATATTATCTCCAGCCACTTAGAACATAATGGCATGCATCATGGGCATTCAAGCAGTATGACTGCATATAAAAGAAGCTCCAGAATGTTCTTCCTCAGATACAGAACAGCAGGTTCCCATTCCCATACAGCTACCCATTCTCATCTGTTCTAGGTTCATCTACTGCACATGATAAATGCACATCATAGTCGTTCACCATCCAGTCATGCAGAGCAGGTTTCCAATTTCTGGTCCTTCTTTTGCTGCCCGCATACCTTTGTGTGACCATTATTTTTGTGACATGTCCTGCAGTCCTCTCCAGCGAATGCTACAGGTTTTGAGGTTTATGCATACATATTCCTCTGCATATGTAGTCATACGGCTCAGAAACTACTTTATGATTCTGCAAGCCAATGCCTAGTATATGCAGGAACTATCACTAGGAAGCCTCTAAAATATGCCTATGGCCAGTATCATGATTCCCACCATGATTTTTATTCTAAATTATACTAACTGGGTGTGGGCACTATGGTCCTCTGGATAACAGCACCAGTTTTTTGGTAGCTCCAGGGTATTGGTGTTCATATGTCACTGGTCCAGTTGCTCAAAGATGGTGGATTGTGCAATTGCAGTTAAGCATTCATGCATCTCTGCCATGAGACCAGCCCCATGGGTTACAAGACCATTGTCAATATCTCAGTAATGAAACATTGATTCTGATTTGTTCATCTGAGAGTCAATGTCCTTCTATAAACATTTTGCTTTATTATCGCTCATTATCTTGCTTCCTGTTGTGGTACATATTTAACTGCATGTACAAATTGTGCTGCAGATTGTATGTATGTATAAACATGCATGTATATATATATATATATATATATATATATATATATATATATATATATATATATATATATATATATATATATATACTTTGCAGCCTGTTCTGCAGTTACATACCCGTGTGCCAAGTTTAGTGCACAATCTTCCTGACACCATTGCAGTGATTTTCTCTGTGCACTGGGCTTACTCATTCTGCATTATGTTTGTGAATCTTGCACTTAGTGTTTGAACCATTTCAGAAAACATTGCTGAACTTCAAAAAGGGACAAATAACCACATGCAGCTTTGTTAAGCCATCATTTATTTTTTTCCTAGCCATTCAATGCCTCTCAAGTTTGAATCAGAACAACCAATTTTAAAGATTCCTATTTCACAAAATGAAAAACCTCTGGCTACATTCATTCTAGTAACTAATAAATGTGTTGGGATTAATGGCACCCTGTTGATTCGGTCCAATTAGTATCCTTCATACAGTATCTTTGCAAAACATTATTATATTTTGAGGTTTCAAGGACTCGTCTACAGAAGCTGTTATCACTCGTCTTCCCAACATGTCAGATTTCATGCTTCAGTTTCAGATGATAGTCTAGTTTCCCTTACCACATCTGACACCAACTTATTGCTATCATTTGGAGAATGTTCTATCCTGTATTCCTGGAAATGGGCACATGGCTTTATCTATGAGCATTGAAACTCTGCTGTTTTTCTGCTCCTTTGCTGACTCAAAAAGAAAATTAAATTAACCCAAATGATTTTGCAGTTCTCAAAGTAGAGCATCCATTTTTAAATCCAGAATACATAAAAATATGCAACAGTACTTAATGTTCTAAATTATAAAATGCTATTCACTGATTACAAAACACAGCAGTGGAAATAGTGACTAGAATATAAATGGTCTGATACAATCATATGTCTGAGAGAAAAAGTTTTCAAAACCCTCTTGAAGTACCTGAGAGAGTAGTATGACCTCATCTGACAAGGCAGAACAATCCAAAGACTCAATACAGCTGATGAAAAGTTTTTTCACCAAATAATGTCTTCCTCAGATTTAACATCTACAGTAACCTCTTGGTGCTTAGGTAAAGAGTACAGCAGAGGGTGTACAGAGGAAGGTTTTTTCCAGGAAATCTTTTTTTATGAACAGAGATGTGGATGTGAATTGAAAGTACTGATGTTTAAAAGATGTTTATTCCTTACTGGACAGGTGGCAAAATGCATATAGGTATCACAGTCACATTTGATGGTAGAAGCTCAGAAGGCTGCGGGTTCTATTCCCACTCCATGTGAATGGATCAGTTTTCAATTTGCTGACACTGCAGTTTAGCTTTAGGAGTTGTACTCCTGAGTGTACCATCCCTCTGATTAGATGATAAACTGAGATACCATGTGTTAGAGCTGGTGATAGGTCAAGTGAATGTAAAAGATCCCAAAGCATTTATCAAAAAGAGTAAGGGAAGTTCGGTTCCTGAGTGTCCTGGCCAAATTTCTCTTAGTAGTATAAATCCCACTTTACATCTCCCCTGAAAAGAGGCTACTAGTCTACTGGTACTAACCTGTTAATAAAGGATAAATACATGCATACATACATACATACATACATACATACATACATAAATAAATAAATAAATACATAATTAAAATATTGAATTATATTCTGTGTGAGCAGCCTTTCCAAGATATTAGTAAAAGTCTGATTTTCACTGGTATCCCTCTGTTGTAAAAAATGCTATTAAATGAGGTTTACCCTCCACCAAGATGACTGCTGTACTTGTATTGCATATACGTTAAAGAATTATGTTACAAAATGAGTCGGATGAAGTTACCTGGGTGTGGATAAGCAATTTAATGATATATGCCACCATAGCTGGAAGATTTAGAAGAATTTTGACTGGATGGGTTGTACACATATGTTTATATTTTGCAAAGGCTGAGGATGGTGTTACTAGTGGTAGAAATTCACTGTTGGAGGTTTAAAGAGGAGATACCAGGCACGTGGGCACTTAATGATTGATCATGCACAGGTATGACAACAGTAACAGTGGATGCAGAAAATATTGTGCTAAGAAAGCACATAAGACTTATAAAACATTACAGTTGCTAGGCCATGACAAAAATATAAAAATATTCTACCTCCAAATAGGCAATATTATTTTATTGATGATTATAGTCAAACAAGATATAACAAACAAATAAAAATATAGAAAATCTCTAAAAGCAGATGGATGAATTGGACATAAGGGAAAGTCCTGTTGCTAAAATGACTTTTTGGGAAAATTGTGTTGACAGATGGTTGCCATGGCATATGTTAACACTACCAGTCTGTTGGAGATGATTTCTCTAGATGTTATATTATTTTGATTGATGATTTCCACTAATTCTTGATCTACTTTATTATTTGAATTTGAATAGCATGAAATATGCATAGATTGTATGACTTCTGTTATATTATTATCTCTCTCTGTTTGTTGCTATTTTGCTCGTGTTTGTTGGGCACATATACTACATCCATTTGCTACGGATCGAATGGTAAATTGTGCCTTTGGTTTTTCGTGTCAAAATGAAAATTATATAGGTGTTGGCTTTGAGTATACCCAACAAGTACAGCATCCAGTGTATCCATACTAAATCATGGAATTCTGATGTTATCAGTAATGTTTGGTACTGGATCCCTCTGTTTTTATTGTATTAAGCTTGAGACCAAACAATTTTGGTGATAAGGGTCCTAAGGGATTTCTTGATTTCATTCTAAAATGAATTACTACCTTACTCTAAATGTTGCAAGACCATAAAAGTAGTACATTTAAAGTTGCAATGTATGTGTCAAGTGATCCAGAACGATTATCTCCTTGCAAAAACACTTGAAATGGATTTTTTGTGATTCAGTGGTTTGATTTCATCCATAACTTTCTTTGAGGATATGGAAATTGATGTAAGTGCTGTCAGTAATCTGCCATTTACCCTGATAATCCTACTCAGTAACCTATTCCAAAGCTGCCCAATCTCATATTGCTCATATTATAGGAGTAGTGAACATATTTGTGAGTTATGGTATCACAACTCTTCAAAAAAACTAATTCCATACCTCTACACTGCAATATATTATGTTTATCAGAAAACAAATTATTTCTCATACTCCATATGGTCCTATTAGTTGAAGTCATACCCATGGAATATATTGTTTCATTGAGTTTGGCCCCTATTTCAAAAGTGTGGGGAGCCTTAAGGAAATGCATTTAAGCGAGGAAGGTATGAAGAAGAAGCCTCCACATGCTGGAGTTAGCAATATATTCTTCCAAAATAACATTGGACTCTTTCACATTGACAGGGACCATACTCAAAGATATGGCATGTCATTAAGCTGACTGTCAGTGGTTAGGATGACATACGCCCATACAGCTATTTAGAATGACATCTGAAAACAAGATACATTACTGTATATCACTACAAAATGTGACAGAACAATATAGTCTTACCATGATCAAGTCAAACTGGCACTCTATTACAGTTAGTGCCTTCTATTTGCTAAACTCCCCATCTATAAATTAATGTATACTAATAACTGTCCACCATTTGGAGAAAAGCATTGTCAAGGATCTGCATCAGAAACCCATTTTATTAGAAGTGAAAAAGGTACCAGTCTTCACAGGCTTAGATTTAACCCCACTATTTGAAACATTATTCTCCAAAACAGCACCTGCAACCTGGAGTGTGCTGCTTCAAAATTTAAGAAACACAAGCTACTATACGTTTTATTGAGAAAAATTGCACCTAACAGAGAACACAAATGTGCATGCAATTTCGACCATGGCAGAGTAAACTGACTTCACCACTCCAGCACAGAGCTTTCATGCTTAATGTCTAAATATCACTTAATGCACAGCAGAGTAAAACACACGTCTGCTATATCAGGAAACATAACATGAATATTACTAATATATAAACATTATTCCCTTCTGGAACAAATTGCTACTAAACTTAGCACTGCATGCACAACTTAATGTATCTGTTAGTAATTCTTGATATTATTAACATGGTATTATTTCTGTTATTGACTGCTTGCCTGTTACACAGGTCATAGTTGAAAAATTGTAGCTAATGAAGTCTTATTTAGAACTGAACAAGCAAAAGGTGTAACTAGAAACCTTATGCCTGCAAACATAAAACACAATACTTATGAAAGGTGGAAGGGATATGTGTTAATGGGTACCCTATAAAACATGTATAATTTCAGACACTGTTGGTAAAGTAATGCATCCTATAGTTTTCATTCCTAATCTAATGCATGATGTTGTAATATGTAAAGATTTCCCACAGTTCAAGGCATTGTTGAATTTGTAGGTAGCTAGATACTCTGTTTCTGGAATATTCTCCTAATAGGAAGGGGGTGGGCAGCAATAGCAGCATGACACTCTTTAAAAAAATACACTTTCTTGATAAAAATATACTTCAAATAAGAAAGGGGAAAGGCTGCGGCATAAGCAGCCTGACATACTACCAAAAACAGTCAATTATTAATATACTCCTAATAAGAATGGAGGAGGGCCACCGTAACACCAGCATGAGATGCTATTAAGAATGCACAATTTAGAATATACTCCTAGAAGGAATGTGAAAGGGCAACAATAGCCTCATAATCTGTAAAAAATGCACACTCCTGACAAAGTGAATACTCCTAGTAAGAATGAAGGAAGTCACTTGTAGCCTTATACATTGCTAAGAAACACACCCCTAATAAAATAATACAAAAGAAACATTTCTAATAAGAACGGGGGAAGGTAACAGCAGCTTGTCGCACTATTACAAATACAAACCAAAATCTCAAAAAAAAAAAAATCCTGGCACCAGTAGAGTTTGAAGTAATCCGCTCTTATATTCCTCAAAATAAACTTTTTTGCTCTATTCAAGAGCAGCTAAGTGGTATTAATGTTACATAGCTTGTAAAATATGTAAAGAACTTACTCAGTAATAATTAGGAAATGCCTTGTGAGTAAAGCTTTCTTCACATTTAAACTATTTTACTTTAAGTATTGCTGTAAATATACTCCTTGTAAGAACACGCAGCAGCCTTTCACACTGTTAGAAACACAGGGGATAGGTGTAGAAACTTCTGAAAAATCTTAAATCTATCTTTGGGTAGAAGGAAGAAGGAAACATAGGTATTAGTAGAAAACCCCAGTTATTAAATTAGTGAAAGAAGCCGTCACAGAATGCAGTAGATAAGTGTGTTCCTGTAAAAAAAAGCCAGTTGTTAAGTTAGTGAAAGAAGTCACAACAGAAACTGATAGGGAAAAACTTACTCTATCATATGGAACCTTGTCAGAAGATTCCAGTACTAAAGTAATGAAGGATGCCTGCATGGAGACAGAAAGGGAAAAAGTTCATAGTGATAATGAGAAAACAAATAGAGCCAGAACATTGCCCTAGATTTCATTCTGTAAGAAGCTTAAAACAGAATGCCAGTCAGAAAGAGGGTTGTCAGCAGCAGTAGCACTGAGGTAAATATCAAAGAATTTACAAATTAAAGAGCAGGAGAAAATCACTGGCATGATTTTTTGTAGGCGCAGAATTAAGAGAAGAAGAAATACTTATGCCTCAGTTTACTTATGCCATTATGGTGACTATTGATATAATAGATTTGTTTACTACAATTCCATAATATGTTGGTATGACATTTTTTTATTTTAAATGAATGTGATTTTTACCTACAACTGAAATTACCGGTTTATAATTATTTATGGAAATGGTTCTAAAATTATTTATTTTTGATAATAAATTCTTCAGACAAATTTTATTTGTTACTATGGACACAGCATGTTCCCCATTTTTTGCAAGTGTTGTTATGCATTATTGGGAGATTTTTTAAATTTAATTCTAAGATCAATATAGATGATATAGATGATATATTTATCTTATGAACTAATAATGAAAATAATTTACATGAGTGTGTTAACCCTATTAACACAACTACAGAATTTTTAAGGCCCTATGAATATGCACAATAATGTATAAATTACTTAGATGTTGCAATAGTAAAATATACTTCATTTGGAAAGTCTAAGTCCAATATGTACAGGAAAGCCACCTTCTTGAATACATATCTCCACTACAATAGTTGACATTCTTACTATAAGAAAAATGGCTTTCTGAATGGCAGGAATGACATCTGTATGTATTAAATGGAGAAGAAAATGTTTTGTTGGTTGTGATGGTCTGAAAAAGCAGGATTAACTCCTGTGAAAGCGCTTACCAATAAAGTTATTAACCCAGCCGTGTTTCGCATTGTCAGTTTGTTTTTTGTTTGTATTAGTTACATCCTATTTACTGATGAGCCGTTAATCCTAGCTGCTGGTGTCATTGTTTTTATTTGATGGAAATATTACATACTTCAGCCCTGGAGCATGGCCAAGCAGTTAGAAAGTATCAAACTAGATTATAACCCTTTGTACAGTCAAAATGAGGAGTTCTTGGAAGCCCCAGGATGGACAGGTATCTCACAAATACATGGACAATGTTCTAATGATCAGAATAAAACCTTTGGTAACTCGCATATGTAAGGATATAACACCAACAGTCAAAACAGAACTGCTAAGAGAATTGTGGATTTACTAAAAAGTGTGCACAACCCATTCCTGCGATATACAGCCTTTGGTAAGAATGCTGAAGCTTTCAAAGACAAAGTAGATATGGATTTATTTAGACTTGAAACACATAGTCTGGAAAATGAATTATTTAAATTTAAAAGCTACCAATCTCAGAGACAGCACCTTGATGCATGCTTGAGCTTTTGCATTATTCTGAGAGGCCTTAGGGTAGTGAAAATGTCACGTTATGGTGATCAATACCCTGAATTGTCAAAACAATGTCAATAAATTAATTTAGACACTGAACTTAGCTTTATGACATTATTAAAAGAATTTTGTAGAAAAGAATAAGAAAAACTTTTACTTATTATAAAACAATGACAAAATAGATTGTATGAGAAATTTGCTGAACTGTTAGTTGATCAGAAGTTAACAGAATTTATAGTACAGTCTCTCTATATGAATGTAAGCTTACACAGAGCAAAATTAAAAAAAAAATGGAGAGAGACAACAGAGACTTTCATAATGGCCAAGTGTTTGGCCAAAAATCCTAATAATTTACAGGGACAACATGTTACGGATGTATCAAATGCTGAAACTACATCTTTTACTAATAAAACTGTTAATAATATTTCTACTGGTAACCATGGTCAGTCTCCTGTCATGGATACTGAACCCAGATTTAAATTTGAATCAGACATGACTGGACAAAAAACAGACTGATGCTGAGGGTATTTACCAGACAGATATAAGAAAGGAACCAGTAGATGTGACTCAGTCCCAGCCAGTTGTGAGATGTAAAGCATCCTCATGTAATAAATATTCTATGGATTAGGTCTTCATACAACTTCCTTTACCCATGTGATCAAACCACAGTCAGAGTCGAAGTCAATCCAGAAGTCGAGGACAAATGAAGAGGAAACGTGTAAGACAACGGACAGTATCATACCATCAAGAAGATGTGGAGGTCAACCAACGATCCTTAGTCTGGAATATATTGACTTGTGGTTTAACTCCATATGAGATTTCATCACTAGAAAAAGGACTTAATTATATACCAACACAGTCACCAGACTTTGCAAAGATGGTCATAGATCTCAAGATCTTTCTTTGCAATGTAATGATGAAAATTAACTATGATAACAGTGAGCAAGGTACTGGCAATATATATAAAAAAACCTAGTCATAGCATACCAGTGATGCACCCATTGTTGGAAGCTTTTAGCAAAATGTGTATTAATGAAATATATGATGCATTTAATAATAAAGTAATGGGCAGTAAATGGAATAATATCACAACACAAGAAAAGCACGCATTGAAAGATTTACAAACAGATGTTAACATAACTATTAAGCTGGCAGACAAAGGGGGACCCATAGCAGTCATGGACACTGAGTATTATAACACCACTATGCAAATAATGCTAGCAGATACTAATACACATTGAGTTATTACAATAGAAACATCTTATAGATACATATTTAGATGGAAAGCTAATGAATAGAGACATTGCCCTTGAAATCTATGAATACCTGAAAGTGGAACATCCAGTTATTCCCATTATACAGGCTATACTGAAGATACACAAAACTCTATAAGACCACCAATGAGACCTATAGTAGCAGGAGTAGGCTGGCTTACAGAACCATTTTCTGTCTTTATTGAAAAACATCTATGTTCTATATTGAATAGTAACATATATGTGTTACATGATACACAGAAGTTTTTACAAGATCTTTGTAACTTTACATCTAACAGGAAATTTGGTGACAATATATATCTAGTCACCAAGGATGTTAGATCTTTATTTACAGTAATACCTAATTGAGATGGTATTAGAGCAATCTGTACATATCTCAGGACATATAGTCATTATAGTTCTGAGAAAATATGTTTCATCTCTGAGATAATTGAAACAGTACTATCAAATAACGCATTAGTGTTCCAACAAAAGTATTATCTCCAAATAGATGGCATGGTTATGGACACATCCTGTGCCAATAGCTACGCCAATATGGTTATGGCGATATGGAAAGAGCAGCAATACATATCTCAGTCAAAACAATATAATCCCTATAGTTTCCTTTACCGTCATTTTGTAGATGACATCTTTTTAATATGGGCAGATACACAAGTATATTTTGAAGGATTCATTACATATGTACAGGCAACAAGTTACTTCAAATTTGATACTAAAATGTCTAATAGTGAAATAGAATTTCTGAATGTTACTGTGGTTAAAACTCAAAATGGTGATATAACCATAGAAATGTACTGAAAATTATGTCAAAGTAATACCTTACTACACAGGAAGAGCATGCATCCTAAACATATATTCTGTAATGTAGTGAAGGGTCAAGACATTAGAACCTCTAGGCTCAGCACAGATGAGAATAAATTTTATGAGGAACTAAACCAGCTTAAGGAAAACTTTATACAAAGGGGATGTGAAGAAACATGAGTGAAGGATATAATTGGGAAATAATTCCCCTGAGACAAACTAGAGCAAGACCCTATTACTCATCCAGTAATTATGGAATGGAGGATAAAGATGCATGCACTGAACCATATCGTAATCAAATTAAATGTACCTTGTTTTACAACTGAGATGTTAATAAGATCACACAGATAATACATAAAAATTGGTGTATATTGACTACAGATGAAAAAAGTAGACAAACAGTAGGGAATAAACCTTTATTTAGATATAAGATAAAAAAATCTATTAAAGTAATCCTATGTTGTCAAAGGGATCATCTATAGCCAATACACAGAAATAGCCATACACATCCATGTGGAAAATGTAACTATTGTGGATATGTATGTACGACTGGCTTCTTTATACATCCAGTCACAGGCAGAAAATATAAATTTGAGGTTAACGCTACTTGTAATAGCAGCAGTATATAATTTATTTAGCTCATTGTACTCAATGTTCTTCTTTTTATGTATGAAAAACTAATATATGCATGAAAGAGAATTAGGGAACATTTGTACAATATCAGAAATTTGAATATGAATAATGGTCTTGCTAAACATGTACATGCAACCTACATACATCATAAATTTACATTTTTAACTACTGAAGTAATTAATATGGATCAGAGATTAGGTGATATTAGAAATAAAACTGAATTAAAGAAACTAAGTGGCTAAGGTTATGTGCCGATGGTGACAAAGGACTTAATGGCACCATCCCTTTAAAACCAGCTTTAAAGGCTCGACCTTTATTTAAAAAATAGTGTTTATTGATTGCTCAGAATAAATAAATTAAATGGGAATAAATGAGACATATAATCACTGCCGGTAAACGTATTATAAAAAGAATAAATGTATTTATCGATATATACAACATTGTATTTAGTAGGGTGTATTTGTAATATATTCTATGATTTATTTTTGGATATATGTTTTTATTTATTCTAACAAACCTGTGCCCATGACTTTACAATGGGAGATATATGCTTAACCATACATGTATAATATATTTGTGCAAATGTATAGTAATAATATACATTTGTTATTTCACATCAGGTAAAGCTGTTTATAAGGTGTTGAAATATATGTTTTTATAAATTTAATGATTATTTCAAGTACACATTATAAATGATTTGAGAATACTTATAACTTATAGTAATATACGTATATAAGTTTATCCATTAGAGAGTGTACTTATTATGTGCATGCTCACAGTGTATTAGTATATTTTTTAGTTATTGTAAAAATCGTGAGCACTTTATATATAGAATCTTATATGAAGGTAGGATTAATGTTCTTTTATACTATATATTTAATTCATGTGACAATATTTTTATGCAGTTGTTAAACTGATGTCAGCATGTATTTACATTTATTTTAGTCAGAGAGGTTATATTAGCTTATGTTTAATTAGAAATGTTAGACTATTGCACTAGCATGTAGTATATATACATATATATATATATATATATATATATATATATATATATATATATATATATATATATATATAATTTCTATATATCCATACCAATTTATTAGTAACATTCATGGAAATGCTTTTTTGAAATAAGCTTCTGTTTATGAGTGGTTATACCGTGAATTTTGGAATATGTATTACAAGCCTTCTGTATTATAGTCGATGATAAAAGATGGTGCTTCATATTGGTTTACTTTCACCTATTTCTTAAAGACCACAGGTTAAATATCTAGATTTTTTTGTGTCTATAAAAAATGTGAATACATTAATTAGTTTCAGAAAGTTGCATCTCTTGTATATTATATACAAGGCATGAAAGTTTAAAAAAGGGAAATATGTCTTTAAGAAAGGACACCATGGAAGGAAGGAAACTTTGTTAGATGTATTTATTCTTAATTAATCCAAAGATATGATTAGTTTTAGAGTTCTAAAATGCATTATATAGAAAAGAAGTGGTTTTATTGATTGTGATGGTCTGAAGAAGCGGGATTAATCCCTGTGAAAACGCTTACCAATAAAGTTATTAACCTGGCAGTGTTTCAGTTCATCAGTTAGTTTTTTGCTTGTATTAGTTAGATTCTATTTACTGATGAGCCATTAATCTTAACTGCTGGTGTCATTCTTTTTGTTTGTTGGAATTAATAATGAAAATAGTTTACTTGAGTTTGTTAACTCTATTAACACAACTATGGAATTTTTAAGGTTTACCTATGAATATGCACAATAATATATAGATTACTTGCAACAGTAAAATATACTTCAGTAGGAATGTCTAAGTCCAATATGTACAAGAAAGCCACCTTCTTGAACACATATATCCACTACAATAGTTGTCATTCTCACTATCAGAAAAATGTCTTTCTGAATGGCAAGAATGACATCTGAGAAAGAATACTTAGTAGTGGAACTTGGGAAATTGAAAAAAAATGTTTTTAAGATGAGGATTTCTAAATATTATGGTAGACCAAATTTATAATGTAATCCTATATAAAAAAAGGGTTTACATTCCCTCATTATGAAGAGGCAAAGAGTCCCTTAATAAAAGGGTTGACAATGAAGTCGCACATGAATAAGCTATGATAATGGTTTAATAATGATAGTTCCAACATTAGGGAAATTATAAACAAGAACTGGACATTTTTTTTTAATTTTGAGAATACTGCGGATATGAAGGGAGATGAGCAAAGATTATTTATGTTTAAGGGAGTAATATCAAGGGACTCTTACAGTCTAACAATACAAATATTGACAACAACAAAAATAATATCATCTAAAATGGGTTTTTAACAACAAAAATAATAACAAGAGAAATAAATGAAACATATACATGTGGGTTTTGCCCAGATGTAACAACATTTCACAAACAAATACAATAAAAATCTATAATCGGAAAACCATTAGTGCAAACAAGAAGTTATGTACTTACCATAACATTCCATCTGTGTCCATCTTCATTTATCCTTGACATATGGGTATTGGAATTGAGCTGGACATTACTACAGTTTCTGCAGGCCAAAAACTCTCCAGCTTCATCCTTACCCACAATCCTCCTCTCCCAGTTACCTCACATCAACTTTGCAGATTAGAAGTAAAGTATAAATAAAGATGCCTTAATGGAAACCATATCTGCTATGCCTTAATAAGTATCATAATTACTATAAAAGTATCCATTCCACCAAAAAGTCTTCAAAGTCCGGAGGATGGAGGGAGGGAAGCTAAGGATAAATGAAGATGGACAACATAGATGGAACGTTATGGTAAGTGCATAGCTTCTTTATCTGATGTTGTCAATCTTCATTTTATTCTTGACACATGGGACAGAGTCCCCAGCTACCTTAGACTTTGGGAGGACTCATGGAAGGACATTCCTGAGCACCACTGAAGTGAGATGAGCTCTTCCTCTAGGGATCAAATCCAATGTGTAATGAGTAATAAAAGTATGGGAAAAGCCCAAGTAGCTGCTGCACATATATCATCCATAGAAGCTCTAGACTGGAAAATTGCTGAAGTGGCAACAGATCTTGTAGAATGTGCCTTCACATATGTAGGCAGGGCAATTTTCTTTTTGTCATAAATAAATGAAATGCAATCCTTAAGCCATCTGGCTAAGGTCACCTTGCTGACTGGTTTACCAAAAACTAGCACTTGAAAAGGACACAAATAATTGGTTAGATTTTTTGATGTCCTTAGTCCTATGAAGATAAAAGCATAGTTGTTTGTGAACATCTAGAAAATGTAAACATTACTTACCTCTGTTCGAAAGGTTTGGAAAAAATGCCAGCAAATTAATAGTCTGATTGATATTAGACTCTGACACTACTTTATATAGAAAGGTGGGATTTGTTTGTAAGTAAACTCTGTCTTTGTGAAAAATCATATAAGGTGGTTTACATGATAAGGACTGAATTTCTGAAATTCTTCTAGCAGAGGTTATTGCCACCAAAAATAATGTTTTTCATGAAAAGTACTTTAGATCACAGTATGCAGATGGTTCAAAGGGAGAACGTACAATGGTTTGCAACACTGGGTTTAGGTCCCACTGTAGAGTAGGATCTTTGAAAGGGGATTTCAGCAAGTGTCCCTTTTAAGAATGACTTACAAAATTTATGAGGAGTAAAAGAACACTCTTCCAAACCATCATGGAAGTTTGAAATTACTGCTAGTTGTATTCTAATGGTAGAAAGGGAAGCTCCTGCATTGAAAAGAGAGGCTAAAAAGTCTAAAATATTTTCAATAGAAGCAGAAAAGGATTCAATATTCCTTTCATGAGCCCAGATGGTAAATCTCTTCCATTTACTAGTATATAGTTTCCGGGTGGAAAGCTTACGAGAAGCTAGGAGAATGTGGCGTACTGGGAAGAAAGATTAAGATGCCTGGCAACTAGTGGAACTGGAGGAACTATGCTGTCAGCTCAAGGTTCATAATGTCTGGATAAACTAGTCCATCTGGATGGGACAGAAGGTCTGGAGTTGGATCCAGAGTCCAAGGTCATTAAATTAGATAAGGCCAAAGAAAGGGGAACCATATATAGAGGTCAAAATGGAGCAATGAGGATTACTTTGCTCTTCAACCAGAGTGCTTTCTGTAAGAATTTTAGAATTAGAGGTATCGGGAGAAAGGCATATAGGAGTCTGGTGGGCCAAATGTGGAGAAGAGCACCTCTTGGTGACTTCCCCAGAGGGGGAATCAGTGCAAAGTAGTTGCAGCACTTGTTGTTTAGGGGAGAGACAAACAGATCACAGCAAGGCCTGCCCCATAAACAGAAAATCTCTTCTGTTATTGCTGGATTGAGAGACCAGTCATGAGGCTGTATGATACATCTGCTCAGTTTGTCTGCTATCACTTTGGAACTCCCTAGAATGTGTGTTGCAATCAGAAAGTGAATGGATGAGATCACCCATTGCCACACTCTGAGTGCTTCTTGATACAGGGGATAAGACTTGGTTCCTCCCTGTTTGTTGATGTACCAAACTACTGTCATATTGTCTGTTTGAATTGCAATTGTTCCCAGATGAAGAGCTGATTGAAAGGCTTGCAATGCTAAAAGTACCACTCTTAGTTCCAGAATATTAATATACAAGTTGGCCTCTAACAGGGACCAAGTGCCTTGGACAGTTTAGACCAGAAAATTCCCCCTCACCCCATTTGGAAGGCATCTGTGGTTACTATGGCCTTGGGCTCTAGAGGGATGAAGGGGCTGCCCAGGAGAATTTCTTTGGAATGAATCCACCAAGCTAGATCCTTCTTGCAATGATTAGTGATCAGAATCTGGTCTGACATGGGTAGGTATAGGATAGACCATTGAGATGCCAGTAGCCATTGCAGAATTCACATGTGAAATCTGGCTAGGGAAAATACAGTTATTGTCGCTGCCATCAAACCTAAAGCCTGTAAAATTAGTAGAGTGGGTACCTTTTTTCTGTGGAATATCTTCAGAAACCTGAGTTATGATTTTTTGGAGTCTCATTGGAGGAAGGGATGCTATGATTGTTGCTGTATTCAGTACTGCCCCTATCTCTAAGCTCTGAGTTGGAGTCAGTTGAAATATTTTGTGATTTACAGTTATGCCTAGGTATGCACAGGTCCTGAGAGTGTAATCCCTTGCCTTTATCAATCGATGCCTGGTAGGAGTGGTAATGAGCCAATTGTCCAAGTACTGAAACACCCAGCATCCCAGCAGTCTCAAGAGAGCTGCTACTATGGCCATACATTTGGTGAACACCATGGGGGCTGTGGTGAGACCAAAGGGTAGTGCCCTGGCAGAGGAATCTTCTGAAGTGCTTGTCCATTTTAATGGGGTAACATGCATCCTGAAGAAGATCTTTCCCAAAAACAGAAGAATAGACTGTACCATGACCATCCGGAATTTCGTTTGTTGAACTGATTTCTTCAACACACTGAGATCCAAAATTGGTCTTCAGTTCCCTGTCTTTTTTTAAAAAGAATCTTGAGTAAATTCTGGATTCTATCTGGTCTGATGGGGCTGCTTGGATAACTCTTTTGTCTAGCAGCTATTGAATTTCTAGAACTGCTGGCTCCCTCTGACTGGATAGAACATTGGGGATTATTTTGCAAATGGGGGGAGGATTGGAAAAGGGTATGGTATAACCTCTGGATATGATCTGTTCCACCCAAGAATCTGTTGTTATATTTAGCAAGGCATTCTGGTGCAAGGATAAGCATCCCCCGACTGCATCCAGAGGAAGACAATCAGGCTTCCTTTCAGGAATACAGAAAGAGGTTACCTGGGAAAGAGTCCCTGAAGCCCTGATTCTGCAGACCACCTCTGCCTCGTGGGTGGCATGTTCTATTGTAGTTCCCTCTCTCCTTCTGGGAGAACTGGTACCATGTGTGTTTTGGAAAGGCCCCTGGGATTTCCTGAACCACATTTTTTCACCGTTCCTCTGATTCCTGGAAAAGGATCCTTGGGGAGTGAAAAAATGTATGCCCACTGCAGAAAGGGTCTTACCATCCTTTTCACACCTAGATAATGTCTCTCTAAAGTTTGGGCTAAAAAAGAGGTGATCTGTCAAAAGGAGCATTGATGAATGAAGGCTTAAATGGCTCTGCAAAGTCACAAAGGTGCATCCAGGCATGTCTCTTTATGGCTACGCCTGAACCTGCTGCTTAGGTAGTCCCTTTGGCTGCATGCGCAATGAGTCTCATGGATGAATTTAACACAGACTCCAGGGTAGCCAACTGGGAAACAACCTTGTCTTGGACTCCCTCAGTAACAACTGCTGTGAGGGTATCCAACAACTCCTTGATCAGATCCCTTTAGAGTCAGGTAAAATGTGCAAGGAAATTCAAAGACCTTAAGGTGAAGGTCGATGAAACATAAACCCGCTTCCCAAACCTGTCCATCACCTGAGACTCTCTATTGGGAGGATGGACAGAGGAACTCTTCTCAGCCAGTTCCTTTTTGGTGGCATGACCATGGCATCTATTGGTAGACCTTTGGGCCAGAATTGCTTGTTCTTGGGGGTGGGTAAAATTTTGTCTGGTCATTGGAGTCGGGTGCCTTCCACACCAACTGTGAGATCAACTGAATGAGCTTGTCAGTGGGCAGAGTCACCCAAGAGGTAGACGAGTGGGTACTGAAAGCATGCAGGTACAACGATTCCTCTGAAGAAGGATTTTTGGACTTCCAGTGACCCCCTCTGTTTCAAAATTTCTAGGATGTCTCCCAAGGAGACATCATTAGGGGGTGACCTTGGGGACCCTTCCCCCTCATCAAAATCTGTGTCTTCCTTGAATGATTCCTGCGGTTAATCTAAGTGCTTTCTGTTGCACTTTTCTTTCTGAGGAACCTCCTCAGGGAGATAGTCTGGGGAGGTATTAGAAGAGGACAGAATCTGAATTTTTGTGTCCTGAGGATTCGGTACTCACTGCCCCAGTGGAGATACAGGTCAAATAAGAGAGTGTGAGGACAGGATGTGCTCTAATTAGAAAGGGACCGACTCAGTGACCACTGTGGATAAAGCCCTCTCCATTGCCTCAAAGACTAGTGCCCCCCCCCCGAAAGAGGGAAGGGATCCTGGAACCAAGAGTGACTGCCTCAGAGCTATGGTCACTCCCCTCCCCAATGAGACAGCCCATGAGACAGAATCCAGGGCAGAAATGTACTGTGCCGAAGGTCCAAGGTGCAGGGACTGCTCCTAAAAAATTGGAGTCGACCCCAGCTCCTCTGAGCAGATAGGACATATACAGCTACAGGAGGTTTCTGGATCCAACAGAGCTGAAGAACTCAGGGAAATAATTGATTGTGAAGGGAGAGATATCTCTGGAACTGATACAGTTGGCACCGGACAGCTCAGAGCTGACATCTCTAAAATCTCAGAGGAGGTCAGAGGAGGAGTAGATAAGGGGGTAAAAGCTGAATGAGTTGCAAGACCCAAAGGGGTTGGAGCTGAGGGGAAGTCCTGTAAGTCCTCTTTATTCACTAGTCTATCCACATCAATCTCGATGAGGCTTTTGATGGAATGGATGATGTTGGCAGTATGACTGGTATAGGGAGGGAGCTAGCTGATATGATGAACCGAAGGATGGTTGGTATATTGTGTGTACAAGAGACCAGATGGAAGGGGGGGCAAGGCTAGGTGTATTGGAGGTGGTTTCAATTTGTTTTATCATGGTGTGGATGGGAGGAGAAATGGTGTAGGCATTATCCTGAAGGAACAGTATGCTAAGAGTGTTTTGGAGGTGAAAAGAGTGTCGGATAGAGTGATGTTTATGAAGCTGGAAATTGATGGTGTAATGATGAATGTTGTTAGTGCATATGCTCCACAAGTTGGGTGTGCGATGGATGAGAAAGAAAAATTTTGGAGTGAGTTGGATGAAGTGGTGATGACTGTACCCAAGGGTGAGAGACTGGTGCTTGGAGCAGATTTTAATGGGCATGTTGGTGAAGGGAACAGAGAGGATGAGGAAGTGATGGGTAGGTATGGTGTTAAGCAAAGGAATGCAGAAGGTCAGATGGTAGTGGATTTTGCAAAAAGGATGGACATGGCTGTGATGAATATGTATTTTATCAAGAGGGAGGAGCACAGGGTGACATACAAGAGTGGAGGAAGATGCACACAGGTGGATTATATCTTATGTTGAAGGGCCAATCTGAAGGAGATTGGAGACTGTAAAGTGGTGGCAGGGGAAAGTGTAGTTAGGCAGCATAGGATGGTGGTTTGTAGGATGACATTGGTGATCAAGAAGAGGAGGATGAGTGTGAGGGCAGCACCAAGGATCAAATGGTGGAAATTGAAAAAGGGTAATTATGAGGTGATGTTCAGGGAAGAGTTAAGACAGGCACTGGGTGGCAGTGAAGAGTTACCAAATAGCTGGGTAACTACAGCAGAGCTAGTAAGAGAGATGGCTAGAAGGGTGCTTGGTGTGACATCTGGAAAGAGGAAGGAGGACAAGGAGACCTGGTGGTGGAATGAAGAAGTACAGGAGAGTATACAGAGAAAGAGGTTGGCGAAGAAGAAGTGGGATTGTCAAGGAGATGAAGAAAGTAGACAAGAATATAAGGAGATGAGGTGCATGGCAAAGAGAGAGGTGGCATAGGCTGAGGATAAGGCGTATGAAGAGTTATATAAAAAGTTGGACACTAAGGAGGGAGAAAAGGACCTGTACCGACTGGCTAGACAGAGGGACCGAGCTAGTAAAGACGTGCAGCAGGTAAGGATGATAAAGGATAATGAGGGAAACGTACTCACAAGCGAGGAGAGTGTGTTGAGCAGATGGAAAGAGTACTTTGAGGGGTTGATGAATGAAGAGAATGAGAGGGAGAGAAGGTTGGATGATGTGTGGATAGTGAATCATGAAGTGCGGTGGATTAGCAAGGAGGAAGTAAGGATAGCTATGAAAAGGATGAAGAACGGAAAGGCTGTTGGTCCAGATGACATACCTGTGGAAGCATGGAGGTGTTTAGGTGAAATGGCAGTGGAGTTTTTAACTAGATTGTTTAATGAAATCTTGGAAAGTGAGAGGATGCCTGAGGAATGGAGAAAAAGTGTTTTGGTACCGATTTTTAAGAATAAGGGTGATGTGCAGAGCTGTAGTAATTACAGAGGGATTAAACTGATCAGTCACAGCATGAAGTTATGGGAAAGAGTAGTGGAAGCTAGGTTAAGAAGGGAGGTGATGATTAGTGATCAGCAGTATGGTTTCATACCAGGAAAGAGCACTACAGATGTGATGTTTGCTCTGAGAGTGTTGATGGAGAAGTACAGAGAAGGTCAGAAGGAGTTGCATTGTGTCTTTGTGGATTTAGAGAAAGCATATGACAGGGTGCCTAGAGAGGAGTTGTGGTATTGTATGTGGAAGTCGGGAGTGTCAGAGAAGTATGTAAGAGTGGTACAGGATATGTACGAGGGTAGTGTGACACCGGTGAGGTCTGCGGTGGGAGTGACGGATGCATTTAAGGTGGAGGTGGGATTACATCAAGGATCAGCTCTGAGCCCTTTCTTATTTGCAATGGTGATGGACAGGTTGACAGGCGAGATCAGACAGGAGTCCCCGTGGACTATGATGTTTGCAGTTGATGTTATGATCTGTAGTGAGAGTAGGGAACAGGTGGAGGAGACCCTGGAGAGGTGGAGATATGCTCTAGAGAGAAGAGAAATGAAGGTTAGCAGGACTAAGACAGGATATATGCGTGTGAATGAGAGGGAGGATAGAGGAGTGGTGAGGATGCAGGGAGTAGAGGTGGCGAAGGTGAATGAGTTTAAGTACTTAGGATCAACATTTCAGAGTAATGGTGAGTGTGGAAGAGAGGTGAAGAAGAGAGTACAGGCAGGATGGAGTGGGTGGAGAAGAGTGTCAGGAGTGATTTGTGACAGACGAGTACCAGTAAGAGTGAAAGGGAAGGTCTACAAGAGGGTAGTGACACCAGCTATGTTATACGGGTTGGAGACAGTGGCATTGACAAAAAGGCAGGAGTCAGAGCTTGACGTGGCAGAGTTGAAGATGTTAAGATTTGCACTGGGTGTGACGAGGATGGACAGGATTAGGAATAAGTATATTAGAGGGTCAGCCCAGGTTGGAATGTTTGGAGACAAAGCCAGAGAGGCAAGATTACGTTGGTTTGGACATGTGCTGAGGAGGGATGCAGAGTATATTGGGAAAAAGATGCTAAGGATGAAGCTGCCAGGTAACAGGAAAAGAGGAAGGCCTAAGATAAGGTTTATGGATGTGGTGAGAGAGGACATGCAGGTGGTTGGTGTTACAGAGCAAGATGCAGAGGACAGGAAGAAATGGAAACAGTTGATCTGCTGTGGCGACCCCTAACGGGAGCAGCCAAAAGAAGAAGAAGAGGATAGAAGCCTGAGAAAGTGATTTAGGTCTATGCAAAAAGATCTTGGGGGATTCACCAGCAAAGGGGTCAATAGATGGCAAATAGACCACTCTTGGTAAATCAAGCTGTTGAACTGTCTGTGCTGATGTAGTCGGCATCAAAAAGAATGTGGTGAGGTTCTTTTCCTGAGTCAAAATCTGAATTTCCTGTTGTACTGAAGATTTTGTCAAGGTCTTAGGAGCCAAAATAGTTGTCAGTACTAATGACTTCTTTTCCAGCACCAAAGTTTTTGACTGAAATTCCATTTGATCCAACATACTTTGTGGAGCGGATAATTTATGCTTCTTACGAATCAGTTCCAAGGGGGAAGATGGTACTGACAAGCTTCTATTTTGGTGTTTTCTAAAGATGATGAAGAGGAAGGGGAAGAAATATCAGTTTTACTTTTATCAGCAGATATGGCTTCTACAAATGCTGATGGAATTAAGCCCTTCAAGATTAATTTATTCTTCCTCTCAATGAGAGCTCTGTGGCTTAAGCTGTGGCGAAAGCCACCATCCTCTTGAAGATGTACAGCACCTAAACAATAGACACATAAAAGATGTGAGTTTGAAATGGGAATTTTGTGGCCACACTTTTGGCATTTTTTGAAACCAGCAGGGTTTTTGGGTTTGTTGGCCATAATGAAAGAGAAGACAAAGAAACAAACATCACATTTCTATGCAAAAAGGCAGAAGTAGACACCAGAATGAGGAAAAAACTTTTTTTGGGGGGTGCAGGGGGAATTAGGAAAGAAAGAAAAGGGACAAAAAAGGGACAATAAACAATGTCAGTTTTAGCTACACTGAAGTACATGGAGAGAGCAGAAAAGAGCTCTCAAAGGAAAGGGGGAACTGTCAACAATAACAGTAAGGATTCACGTAAGTATATGGGAAGGGATCAAAAAGCCAGTAAAGGTACACTAATGTACGGAAAGGTATAACACCAAAAAGGAAGATGTTTTAGAAGAAAGTTTAAACAAGAAATGTTAATAAAATTGACTTAGCTCAAGAGCTGAGGCAAAAGCATCTGTCTGGAAAAGCAGCAAACAAGATCTGAGGTAACTAGGAGAGTGGATTGTAGGTAGTGATGAAGCTCGAGAAATTTTAGCCTGCTTAAGCTGTAGCAATGGCTGAGTCAGTTCCATTATCAGAACCAAACCCATATGTCAAGGATAAAATGAAGATTGATAACATCAGATATGAAATTTTACATGTGAATCCCAGGGTATAGTGTACATAGTTGTGTACATCATTCAATGCATTCTTCATTGGGAAACTAGAGAGAACTTTAAGAAGGCAAATCTGAGCACAATTATGACATTAAAAAATGAATTCAAATAACACATTAAGAAAACATGTACTTGAATATGTTAATTTTAATATATTAATATTTTTAGTATTAGAAAAAAATGATAGTAATCCCAGGGAGGGGCACTGTGTAGAGAAAATAGAATATAGAGAATTTATATGGCAATTAATATTAAATGCAGATACCCACCAGATCTGAATGATCACATTTCTGTTAACAGTAGTCTTAAAGTTAGGGCAGCTAAGCTCTAAGATATAGAAATTTAATTGTTTGTTCATTTCCTTCTCATGTAAGTATTGTTCTTTCTCTTTTCAAAAAATCCTTTGAAAAGGTGTTGAGAAGTTTCAGGAATTTTACTTTAAATGATTTTGTTAAATGCATACAACGATAGATTACATAAGTGAAAAGGTACGGCTGTATGTCATATTTTGTCTTCCATGTGAATGCTCACTATTTAAAGGAAATTCAGTGGTTCAGTACTTGTTCTGATAAAGTCCTTAATATGACAGAATGAAAGTGCTAAACTATGATTATAATAAAAATTTGTTGTTCAGTGAGCATTTGCAGCATTAGTTTTATTATAAGTTTTAGTTCTTCATTTCTGCTTCTGGTGCATGTCACTGGTATATGCTGATGGAAACTTAAACTATGGTCAACTATTATTCCTACAAGTTTTATATTTTGTGCTTGTGCAATTCTAATGTTATTGATAAATAATTTTGTTATATCTCTATGGCTGGGTTGAAGGAGAAAACACAATGCATTTAAAAGCCAGTTTTAATTTCTTGTAAAGGATTGCCGTAGGTAATTTTGAGCCGTTAGATTGAACAGACTCATGTATTAGTGTTGAGACATCTGCATATTGGATTAAATTTGCTGAATAATATGAAGCATGTTTTTATTTATACATATATTAAAGAAGAATCAACAGTTTATCAGCCCAGCATACATCCCGTGTTTGCTGGCTGAGATAATTTTACACCAACTGATTATATTTCTGAAGAAGCACAGCTCCATGACTATAGGTGACAGCATGACTGTATGGAATGTGAAACTATATGAAATGCTTTGGATCGTGAAGCTCAGTTTCCTGAGTCTAAGTAACAGTATGGGATGTGAATGCTTTTAGCACGTCTAAAGCACTGTTATCAGCTACCAACAGTGTTTACTGTAATATTAATTACAGGCTGATAGCTGGAGTATTTGTGGACATGACATGTGCTTTTGAGACTGTCAACCACAACTGTCTGTTGTAAAAACTGAAAAGATATAACTTTGGGAACAACACTATAACCTGGTTGAAATATTATCTTATGGACACCTCCTTTCAAATATATGTATTCATTCAATACTCCACAGATGGCTCCCGAATTACTGGGGTTCCTCAAGAATCCATGCTAACCCCTATTTTTTCACTTTTTATTAATGATATTAACCTTCCTGACTTAGATCTTATTTTATATGTAGATTTTATATATATATATATATATATATATATATATATATATACACACACATATATATAAATTATCTGTCTTAATAAATTACATATAGCCCTTCCAGATTAGCTATGAACTAGTTTCAAAACATTAGTCCAATGGAAAATTAACAGCAAACTTAGGCAAAATCCTTCAAAGACTAATGTCATATTATGTCATTTGAGTCCTCCCAAACAGCATCTGACCTATCCATTATCTTGCTTAGTGACCCTGAAGGTCACAGTACTCTGAATGTCACCAAATATAAATACATAGGCTTGATACTTGACTCTCTTCACTGTCACTCACATCCCATACAGATTATATTACAAGCAAGGTATTTTCACAGCTCATGATCTATTACAAAATATCCCAATGTAATTTTTCCAGCAACCAGGAGAGCCATTGTTAAAAGTGTTCTCCTACCTAGAGTTGAATATGGATTGCCATTACTAGCATTCCACTCTGACTCCAACACACATACAATTCAGTTAAAAACAGAATCTTCAGATCTGCATTACTGGCCAGCTCCCTCACACATCACCAGTGAAACTTTGCAAAAGAACTTGGTTGCCTGTTAATAATAGGGCATCTTTTCTGTTCAGCTGTTTGCTATTTAAGATTTTTAAAACTATGGTACTATCGATCTTACAGATCAGAATTTAAATTTTAGGAACAAGCATTCCCATTAAGAAGTAGCCAGTAAAACAACATTACACTGGTCAGGCCCACAGTTGAAATGCTTTTTCTCACATTAGTGCTTCAGCCTGGAGTAATTTGTCAAAAGAAATTAAAGGTACTCTCAGCAATTTTTCTTTCGACTTTTCCCGGTTAGGGGTTGCCACAGCAGATCACCTGTCCGCTCATGATTGGAAGTCGTGTTTTGCCGTGTTGAGTTGCCAGCCCAGCACCCAACCTTCTACAGAAGGCACACACACACACACACTCACACCTAGGGCCAATTTACAGTGTCCAATCCACCTGCAGCATGTCTTTGGGATGTGGGAGGAAACCGGAGCACTCAGAAGAAACCCATGCTATCACAGGGAGGACATGCAGACTCTGCACAGAAGGCACCCCAGCCGAGGATCGAACCAGAGAACCTCTTGCTGTCAGGCAACAATGCTAACCACTGCACCACCGTGAAGACCTTAAAAAATCTCTGTGCAAGCACATCACCAATGAATCTACCTGCAAATGTTTCAGAGATAATGGTTAACACTATTTCTGCACTGATAATGCAAATAAGCATAACAAATATTGTATTATTGTCGGTTAATACTATACATTTCCTTTGTTGTTTGTTAATTTTGCATCTTTAGTTCAGTGCTCTTACTGTAACTGTACTTTCCATAATATATTGTACTCACAATCGTAAGCCAACTGAATATATGTATATATATATATATATATATATATATATATATATATATATATATATATATATATATATATATATAGTGCTCCTCATAAACCAGGTTCATGACTGTAAAGGGTCAGTAGACAAGCCCACCTATCTAGACAACAATGGAAATAAATAAAACAATCAATAAACAGTAACAAATGCTTTGGATATCTCCTAAAGTAACAATGCAATCATTTTATTTTGATTTTTGTCTTTCATAAATTTAGTTTATGAAAGTTAGTAATGCTGTTCTGTGGCCTGGTCTAAATCCATGCTGTGCTAAGGAAAATAACTTGTTGTCTGACAGGTAGTTGACCAAATGTAGGTGAAGATATTTTTCAACTGTTTTGGATAGAGTGGAGAAAATGGCTATAGGTCTGGAGTTACTTAGTTTAAGAAATTTGTTGACTTTACGTAAAGGAATAATATAGGCTTGTTTCCATAGTTTGGGGACTAGTGTGATTTATAAGTACATATATTGCATATAAAATTACTTTTGCAGCTATTTTGAGTTGTTCTACTGACATTTGCCATAAAATGGAAATGCACCAGATTTCTGGAATTTTAGAATGTAACATCTGCTAACAGACATCTATCAATGCAGTTTAAAAGTTTGTTACTTTACAATGCAGTGCCTTCATTACTTCTTGACACAAGTGACAGGCTGGCTTGCTTTCCCTTTGCTTATTAATGTACCAAACCACTGCCAAGTTGTCAGAGTGAGGAATAATTACTCCTTAAATAATGGAGTCCTGGAAAGCCTGGAATGCAAGAAGGACTGACCTCATCTCCAGAATACTAATATGTACGCTTGCGTCTGTATGTGATAAGACACCTTTTACAGTGTGCTCTTGGCAATGCCCCCACCCCACCCTACGGCAGAAATACCCCTAGTGTCTACAACTGATAGGGTGGAAATCTGAAATGGCCTGTCATGTAAGAGATTGGACAGATGCAACCATAGTGCAGATGTGACTTGCAGACCCTAGATAGCTTGATTTTCTGGGACACTGGATCTATAATCTGAGATCAATGAACTCTCAGTGTTCACTGCAGTACTCATTCTTGGAAAGACCAGCCATGAACACATTATCAAGTTAGGGCATCTTTTTCATCCTTTGCTGTCTTTGGTTTACTGCAGTTACAGACATAATTTGATAAAAAAAACTGTGTACTTGTGGTGAGACCAAATGGAAAACTCTTGAATTGATAGAAATTGGCACCTATAAAGAAGTGTAGATACTTTCTGGCCTCCTTGGCTATCTTTATGTGGAGGTAGGTGTCTTGAAGATCCAAAGATGACATTCAGTCTTCTTCTGACTAGACTGAAAGAACAGACTTCACCATGACTATTCAAATGTTTTCCTTGGGGATGAAAACATTGAGGCCACTTAAGTCTAATATGGTACTGGGGTCCTTTTTCTCTAATACTTAAAAGAATCTGGTATAATGCCATAATCCTTTTTAGTTTTGTGAGTTCTCTTAGATTGCTTTTTAATGCATTTATTTATTTATTTATTTATTATTTGCTGAACGTTTCTGAGGGGTGGAAAGTTGTTTAAGGGTATAGAAAAAGGCTACAAGGGATGTGGTATGGAATTGCATAGCCCCTGGATACTACTGTCTTAATTTACTATCCTGAATGATTGTTAGTCATGCTGGAAATTGGAGGAGCAATTGACCCCTGACTGTCTTCAGAATGGGAGAACTGGGAACATCCTTTGAGGTGCTGTTGTTGAACTCTTGATGGTGGACCATTATCATCCTTTTTGCTGGTTTATTTATTTATTTATGATTTTACTTTGGAGTAGTGGGCTGAGCCAGAATGGCCTATTTCAGCCACAGCCTCGAGAAAGAGGAAAGCCTTGCATTTCACAATAGTTATTGACATACATGTAGTACACAATCCCTCCATCTGGGAGTATGGCTGTTTTTGAAGTTGCCATGGTAGATTTGGTTTGGTTTCTTCCAAATGTTTGATTTTGTTGATGTTGGTTATGTCTGAACCAAAGATGTATTGGACCCCTTTGCATCCTGGAAAATGGGCACCAGGAGGCTGAACTTTGGCAGTAACAGCAATGAGGGTTTTGCTCTCTTTTGCCTATATTCTTTGACATTTATCAGGTTCAAAAACAGGGAAAACTTAAAAATTTAATTCATGAAAGTTACTTTAGTTTCTTCAACAAAACCTCTAATATTGAGCCTGGTATGTCTATCCATGGCAATAACAGGGCCTGCAGCTTGTTTTGCACTTTCAGCAAAGTTATAAACCAGTTTTAGGGTAACGTTTGAAATAGACAAACAGCAGTTAATCCAGACTGCAAATCTTGCTTCAAAGGTCCATTTATTTTACTTTATTTATTTATCTATTTATTTATTTTTTACTGGGTATGTTCTACTGGAATTGCTATTTTTAAGAGCCCAGAGGTGGCAGTCATATTAACTAAAGGACATTTGGCCAGGATACAATTTTTCTCCAACTTTTTTGACAATATTATTTGATTATATTTCATAGTTTTAATATGCATAAAGTTCCACTACTCTTTTTTGATAGTGTCATGGTATCTTTTATGGCCATCTGAACTACCACCTATTTAGGCAAATGAGACTTCCATTTAAAATCTTATCAGAAAAATGGTGTCTCAAGAGTGCAGCACTGCATTTTCATTAATGGAAACATGAATCCATTGACCTGGTATGGGAACAGAACTCACAGTCTTCTGATGATCTCATGATATCAAAAAAATATTGTGCTACTTATTGAACAACTGATGCTAATGCTGCCATCTCTCAGTATTAGTGTTAGATGTTCAATAATAATACTGACATCTGACATCTGGTCCTGTGACTGGTGACTCTCATTTATCAGATCGCAATGGAAATTAATTATATACAAGGTATTTTTTGGGCCTTAAGGAAAAAGTAGATGATGGATAAACTCTCTTTCCAAAAATGGTCCACAGACCTAAATTCCAGATCAGTGGGATATTACAAGGATTTGCAAGGATGGAATCTTTTTAAGGGCTACAGTTTTAACTGGGAAATCAGGCTTTAGAGTTTCTACCTGGACATTCCAGTTCTTTAGGGACTGCGAAACTCAGTCTGGTTTCTTTTGTACTGTGGTTATAGTATCTACATTTCCATACTATAATAGTGATTACATTTAAAATTTTTACTGGTTAGTGAACCATCAAGAAGATTGTTTGGAGGACCAAAAACTTCCTACTATGCCTTGTTTGGGGAGGATACTGGTTATGCATACCCCCTCCCAATCTGATGCATCATTTCTAAGATTTCCTCACATTTGGGATTACTGGGGAAATTAAGGAACATATACATTCTTCTCATCATTTACATAAGATATGGAAGACACAATTGGTGAAGAAAATCTGGAAAACCTACAGGAGATGGAAAAACAGAGAAAATGGCAATATTTAACATTGAAACTGCCAGGGATGTGGCTGCAGACATTTTGTGTTGAGTCCAAAGAGTGACATCATAATCAAATTCAGGCAGAGACAAGGGAGAAGGCCATGCAAAAGTTGGTTTAAAGCTTTAGAGTTTCAATAAGTCACTGTCAGCTAACAAAGTCAAACTATGTCAGTCTTGGAGGAGACAACTCTTCATGACTCATAAAGTAACTGTAGGAGCCACTTCCTCAATTCTCTCTCTTTTTGTATTGTTGACCTGCAGAGAAAGGCCTTGGGTTACCAGGGTTATGTTTCAATTTACATTTTTGAGATCTTGAAGAATCCAAAGGAATGATTAAAGCTGTCAGTACTAAGCTTGATTACTGAGGCCCTAAGTTCTGATTAATCTTTCAGCTCTGAATATGTGTCAGCTTGGACCACAACTTAAATTTATTTTGATGGTTTCTTAAGTTATTAGGAGTGATATTGTGTCAGCTCTCACATTTATGACCATTGTGCTGTGCCCCGAAACAAAATAAGTAATGTTCATGTTTCCCTGGGGTGGGTTTTAATTCTTCTTTTATTCTTTTCAAATGCCCATTCCATGATGGCAGTAACAGTTGAGACAACCTTAACTACAAACAATAACACATAACTAGCATACAGTAATTACAGCAAATAAATACAGTAACTCCAGTAGAAAACATGAGAAAAAATTACCAGTTGCTCTAGGAAGGGAACAACTGAGAAAAGACAAATTTTCTGTATGAAGGAAAGGGGATGAGGCAAAATCTTACAAAAGGTTGCAATGACTGATAATGATAGGAAAAAACTACTCTACCCAGGAAAATTAGCTTTTACTTACCGCAAAACAAAACAATAGCATGGGGCCATTTCTCTGAAGCTGTACACTTTAGCTCAGCAAAAATGATCTAGAAAGGGTAGCTACATGTGGTGAATTGTGGGTAAAGAGGAGGGACATCCTGGTAAAGTTTTAGATCCCGTGCTATCCAAACATTGGATGGAATTAGTACTGCTCTTAACCAGGATGGACCTCCTCATACCAGATCACTGCTTGCATAATCCTATATGAAAAGATGTTTAGATCCAAATGTTATCTCTGAAGTATTCCACTTAGTCACAGGAAGTACTGAAATACATCTTTCACAAGAAACAACATATTATTTCTGAACATGCAAGTAGACTGTCTGATTGCTAACAAAAATAGAATGCTATTTATTTTTACTAGCTATTTAAATAAATTGTGTGCTGTGAGGTGTATAGCTAATCATTTTTAGGATGTTTTATTGTATAAGCCTGTGGAAACTGGAATTACTGCTGGACTACTATGGATGTAAAAAATAGAGATGTTCCAGAATGAAGTACTGTGAATAAAATGCATAGTCAATAAGTCTGCTTTCTGAGTACTGCTCTGTGAATACAAACTTACAGTATTAATATAGTTCAAAGTTTTCATTTTTGACTAAATGCAAATTAAACATAGATATTGCTTCTGCTATGGGTCATCAAACACCAAACTCCTGATGATCACAATCAATGAAACCTAATGCCTGAAGAACAAATCTATGGAAAACAGCATTTGACAAACTGAGTCTTGGGCAAATGACACTCAAGGGATTATACTTTGTCCACCTGTAGGGTAACTATACATATATACATATATATGGATTTACTACAGTTTATCGAAGTTTCAAAACTTCGAAGACCATATGGCCGAGACCATATGATCGAAGTTTTAAAACTTAAATAAAAATAAAAAACACAAAAAATAAACAAAACACGTTATACTTACCTTTTTGCAGGGAGGCAAGCCCCTCTGAACCCCCACATCCCCTGCTACTTAAATATACCAACTCTGAGATTGCACTACAGTGAGGAAAATGGCAAGTCCCAAGTTCCGTAGTATCTCTCTCTCTCTCTCTTTATATATATATATATATATATATATATATATATATATATATATATATATATATATATATATATTGAGAAATCACAAAGCAGGCTGGTGTTACAAGAAACAAGGATAAAATTTATTCTTAAGCGCTTTCGTCACAGATTACAGTTTACTTCTTCAGAAAAAACAGAGTGCCTCCACCCCACTCCTTAAATACTCATTACAAATACATTCCAAACCAATTTGTAAAAAACACCATAGGCATTTAAAGGTACAGACTCCCTATTTGCTCCACAATTATACATGGAAGATAAAAACAAACTAGCTATAAAACATGATTCAACATGTACTTTAAACTTAGTATTTTGACAAAAATCATAAAGTGAACAATTGAATAAAAAATCAACAATTAGAGGAAAAAAATCAACAATTAGATAAAAAAATTAGATAAAAATCGGCTTTTAACCTCAAAAAGCTGGTTATTGAAACCATTTCATTCAACCCTGGAAAAATATTGGCATTGACCCTTAATTGCCATAACAGTTCTTTGTATTCAAGCCAGTAATCCATAGGACCTCCTCTCTTATCCATAGTCAGCCGTTCAAGAACTGTGAATTTAAAATTGTGACCTGGATGGGTATTGACGTGCTTGGCCAGTGAATTTTTTAGGTTCATTTTCCTAATGTCATATAAATGCTGGTAAATATGTGTATGAAAGGCATTTTTGGTCTTGCCTATATAAAAACATGCACACTTCTGACAAATACCAGCATATATGACATTCTTACTGCTACAGTTGTACTTGTACTGAAATTTCACCCATCCATATCCATTAAGAAAAACACTGTCACCTTCCAAAATAAACTTGCAGTGAGTACATTGCTTGCATTTGGACATACCAGTTTTTCACATACCAAAATTTTGACTCTGAGAACTTTGATGGAACTTATTTTGGAGAATAGTTTTATAATCTATGAGGGTCAATTGTTCAAACAGAGTATATGTGTGGCTATGGGTGCAGTCTGTGCCCCAGTTTTTGCGAACATAGTACTGACTCAGTGGGAACTTTCCATAGTTTTTCCATCTACAGGGATGTCATGGTGTAAGTTTTATGGACGTTACCTTGATTGACATCCTGATTTTATGGAAAGGTAACCACGACCAGTTGGATTAATTTTTTTTGTTCCTCAATTCTAGCACTACATTTCTGGAATTCACTATGGAAACTCATGTTGATTCCATCAGTTACCTGGACATCAGGATTAGCAAGGATCATACCTCTGCACAATTTTATTCTACTAATTATCGAAAACCAACCTATTCGAACACCCTTCTTCATTGTGAGAGCGGGCATCCTGTACATCAGAAACGCTCCCTGGTTAAGGGGCAGGGAGTGAGGTTGGCCCACATGACTAGCAGGATCAAGGATTTTTATGCAGAAAGGGAAGTTTTATTGAATATGTTGGTACAAAGAGGTTATCCTGAGCAATTTGTGTTACCTCCTCTTGATGAAGTGACTAGGAAGAGACTTGAACATTTTTATCCCTTACTAGGGATTGACATCTCCAGATTGTGTACTCCTTTGGAGAGCAGGGATTCATGCTCTGGTCGTTTTCACCATGGTTTTATATTAACTTACACCCCTCAGTTCCCACTGATTCGGGACATTGTCTACAAGAACTGGTTTATTTTGGCAGGAGACAATGCCATAAGAGAGAGAGAGAGTAGGGGAAGCCCCTGTGGTAGTGTACAGAAAGGACACCAGTGTTAAAAATATCTTAGGGAGGAGGAAAGTTGTCAGTATGGCTGGAGCATTAGGGACATATGTACTCACTGCAAGTATATTTTGGAAGGTGACAGTGTTTTTCTTAATGGTTATGGATGGGTGAAATTTCAGTATAAGTACAATTGTAGCAGTAAGAATGTCATATATATGCTGGTATTTGTCAAAAGTGTGCATGTTTTTATATAGGCAAGACCAAAAATGCCTTTCATACACATATTTACCAGCATTTATATGACATTAGGAAAATGAAATTAAAAAATTCACTGGCCAAGCACGTCAATACCCACCCAGGTCACAATTTTAAATTCACAGTTCTTGAACAGCTGACTATGGATGAAAGAGGAGGTCCTATGGATTACTGGCTTGAATACAAAGAACTGTTATGGCAATTAAGGGTCAACGCCAATATTTTTCCAGGGTTGAATGAAATGGTTTCAATAACCAGCTTTTTGAGGGTAAAAGCCGATATTTTTATCTAATTTTTTATCTAATTGTTGATTATTTTCCTCTAATTGTTGATTTTTTATTCAATTGTTCACTTTATGATTTTTGTCAAAATACTAAGTTTAAAGTACATGTTGAATCATGTTTTATAGTTTGTTTTTATCTTGCATGTATAATTGTGGAGCGAATAGGGAGTCTGTACCTTTAAATGCCTATGGTGTTTTTTACAAATTGGTTTGGAATGTATTTGTAATGAGTATTTAAGGAGTGGGTGGAGGCACTCTGTTTTTTCTGAAGAAGTAAACTGTAATCTGTGACGAAAGCGCTTAAGAATAAATTTTATCCTTGTTTCTTGTAACACCAGCCTGCTTTGTGATTTCTCAGTTTGTGTTACTTGGTTGGGGGTATATATATATATATATATATATATATATATATATATATATATATATATATATATATATATATATATATATATATATATATCTATGTTTATATATATATATATATATATATATATATATATATGTATATATATATATATATATATGTGTGTGTGTATATATATATATATATATATATGTGTGTGTGTATATATATATATATATATATGTGTGTGTATATATATATATATATATATATATATATATATATATATATATATATATATATGTATATATATATATATATATATATATATGTATATGTATATATATATATATATATATATGTATGTATATGTATATATATATATATGTATATGTATATGTATATATATATATATATATATATATATATATATATATATATATATATATATATGTATATATATATATATATATATATATATATATATATATATATATATATATATATATATATATATATACACTCAGTGTATGTTTTCCCTGCAAATTCCAAAACATATTGGAATACAGCCATGGAAGGTACTCTACACAGAAAGAATGTTATGGGCTGCAGCTGGTCTTATACATATGTATGTATGTACAGCAGGCACAAGTCTATGCTGCTGTTGCTGCAAATAGACCCTGGCCAAGAAGGAGAAGGATATTTAGACTCCTGTTAACTTACCATGGTCTGCAAGATGTGGAAATTGTAGAGCACTATATGGTGGATAGAGACACACTACAGGAATTCTGCAACCTCTGTCATCCACAACTGACAGCAAGGGTAAACTGAGGGAGACCAATACCTGTGGAGACCAAGGTATGTGCAGCACTTAAAATATTAGCTGCAGGAACCTTTCAGAGGCCAGCAGGACATACGCTGGGGATATTACAGGCATCAACATCCAGGATCCTGCAGGAATTCCTGGATGCTGTGCTACAACATGCCACTAATTACATACAAGTTTCCACACACCCATGGAAATACCAGGATGACTACACAATTGCAAGAGCTAAACTCTTGAAACCCAACTTTGATGTGAAAACACACAAATAGTACTTGGTACCCCACCCCCAAAACAACAGGAAAATGATAGTTTGTACAATCCAAGGAATAACACATAATTCACTTGTTATAAATGCTTTTACAGAATTTCATAAAATGCGTATGCATTTACAACACAAAAGTCAATTATACATGATTACTAGGCACCTCTCACTGTTCCCAGCACTCCCCTGGTGGTGTCTATGTGCCATCCTAAAAGCATAACACCTCTGGATCATTGACAATATAGTACTTTACATTTCCATGAAATAAGATAGACAAGACTGTAAGGTAACCAGTTTTAACAATAACACTGGTAATAACAGTTATTAAAGCTGTCTATCTGTTAAAGTCAATGCATGACAAAACTGCCTACATCAAGAGTGAAGTATTAGAAGTGAATACAGATAACAGTTTAATCCTAGCATGTACCTGAAAAATACAAGCATACCTTAGCAACATCGGAAGACTTCTGTACCGATAAATCTAAAGGAATCTCAATCATCTGTGTTCTACAAATACACAAGTCCTCTCACTGTCAAGTTCTCTAGCTACATGATTACCTTGTTTTGGTGTAGACGCATGCCTCTGAGCATAGTGAACATGCAAAGAGGTGTGGACTCATTAGAATTGCTGAATCCTAAACCTCTGGGTTCTTGTAGCACATGTAAGCATAGTGTAGGCACTACCTCGGTGATTGTTGCTAATGGATTGCAACTGTGAATGGTTAGTGGGAGGGAGAAGGAATACACAACAATTCAGACTCCCTACTTGCTGTGGGTGTGTAAGCCAGCATACACTTACCAAGTGTAGAAGTGGTTGTAGCAATCTTTGAAATGGAAGTGAACAGCACACATTTCTCATTTTCAATGCAATAGTAATCAAACTCTACTTCCTTTGAAGAAAAAAATATATTTTACTGTCATGTAATATTGTCATACATTTTAAGGAGAAGGATACAGAATGCCCTATAACAGCACACATAACATAAGAATGAACACAATATAGAGAAAAGACAGAGCTGCACAGATGCAAACAATACTTGTAAATGGTTGTGTGAACATTCATTGCACTAAATATGTAAGCAACACAGGTACAAACAATTGAAACTGTGCTAGTGTTGTATGTCTTTATAATGCTGTGGTGGAAATGGGACTTGCTTATATGCACAATAATTTTCATTCCTGTTGCAAATCTGTTTCTGTGGCAAAAAGAGATAACACACCCTTACTGTGCTTTGTATGTTCAATAGTCTGACAGTTTGAATCCAGAGCTATACAAAAATCTTTAATGTGTATTGAGATGGATTTTGCATTTTTTTTTATAATATTAATATTTTCTTGGTGGGAGGCTTAGTGCAAACATGGTAGAATGGATAAATACATTAAAATTTAATGTTAACTTACTTGTATGATAAAGACTGCATAAATTACAACTGTGAATCAAGTGTGGGTACAACACATTTTGTTAACATGATGAACCACACAGTATATAGAATCTGTAGATCATTGTTCAAGTCACACATTTATCTTTTTAATGTTAAATGTTAATGCATGTGCAGCTGTGCTTGTCACATTTTCGAGTCACTTACCATCGCAAAAACAGTCTAATGGCCCATACAAAAAGCCGATAGTCTCAATTTCAAAAAGGATACATTGTTACCTGCAAAGAGGAAGTTGACAGTAGGCAGTTTCAAAATGGATACACTGTTGTATCTTTTGCTTACCATTGCGCAAACCCACTAAACACTGTTGTGTGATGGTCAGCGATCTCCCACAACGCCAGCAGGTCCAGAACACCTGCAGACAGGAAGCAGACAGTAGACAATTTCAAAACAGATGCATTGTATTATTTGTAGTTTGCCACCACACAAACATGTTAAGTGGCATTGTGTGGCAGTCAGCAGACATACAGAGTGATGAATTTGAAAATATACAGCTGCTGCCTGGTTCTTGTGGCAGGAATTGTAAGTTAAGTGTTATAGTGCAGGTAAGCCTGAGTTCTAAATCAGCTAAGGCAGAACTTTTCTTACTGATGTTCTACTTTACTTTATATAAAAATTAACAGTAGAAAAATACTTACTCATAGGAATAACTATCTCTAGCATGTGCATTGAGCATACGCAGGATGTCAGAGATGTACCTAGGACTGTTGAACGAAATTTCAACTGTCCGAATCCACTATCACCGAACACACTTTAACAAAAGCACTTTCGCTAAAGTGTGTTAAAAAATATCTACTTTTACGCAGGGGGACAAGCCCCCCTGCACCCCCCCTACTTTAATATTCTCACTCCCAGATTGTACTACAGTGGGGAAAAGGGAAATTTCCCTTATCTGCACTGTAGTACGACCAGCACAATAGGTATACTTATGCGAAAATGCTGCTTCGGTGAAAAGCATTTTCATGCAAGTATGCTCACCCATTCACGATTCAGTAAAAAGTGCATTTGTGCAAGAGTCCTAGACCCATCAGAGATATATTAGATGTGTAATTGTGGGTATCAGTACAATTATGGTTGTACAATTACACAGTTACAGAGCCTGAGTTCTAATGTAGTATACTCTCAATTTTAGGAATGCTTGTCCACTCAATTTTATAAAATATAAAGCAATGTATATATAATTATAAATAACAATAAGTATGTATAGCACTGGAGATCATTTGAATTAATGTGTGACTGACAATTATGTTTCTGGCCTTGGATGGACTTCAGACTCATACAAACATGAATGCATAAACCAGACCTTGTCAGGTTACACACATACATGGTTAACCCTTTACTCTCTCATGTGTATTTATATATAATTAACAAGCATGTCTGATACACACTTCTGTGGCAAGGATAAAAAATCACCTATGTGGAAGAATATGTTTTGTCTATGTTGCATAGGTTTGAATCCCACACTGTGCAAATTAATTTTATAAGTGTGTAAAGCCACACAAAAATGTGTCAGGTCATACAATATATACACCCAATACATGTCTGCAAAGGTAAATCAACTAATAGGTGCAGCAGCATCTAAACCAAAAACTAATACCAATTATCACATTACACTTCTTAGTTCATAAACTGCCTTTCTCTGTGTTTGGCACTGTTTCTTTCCACTTAATGTCATGCAGACTCAGTTGCATGGTTGTTCTGGTTTGCACACTAACATTAAATATGATAACATAAATTGGAAGTAAAACACTTAACTCTTGCTTGCTGTTTGCCAGAGTGAACATGTCTGTAGCTAGAAGGGAAGTTGCCCAATTTAGGGCTCATAGGTGGGTTGGGAAGAGTCCAGAATTTTTATTGGACTCCTTGTAAAGCACCACAGCTGAAGGCTGCTGCAGGGGTATTACACTGGGTCTCAGTACAAATCTGATGCTTAGAAGAGTCTGACCAAGGCTGTCTCCAGTGCAAATGGCATTTGACGCACTGGAGAGCAATGCAGACACCATGTTAATGACTTGACTTTAAAAGGTGCAAGGAGAATACACTCAGCCAGTGGCTGGATGGATTTAGGATTGCTGACATACCACAGTTGTGTAAGTATACAGATAAACTGTGCAAATTAATTCTGACTCAAGATGCCCACTCCACCTATCTGGACCTCTTCGAATCTATCAAGATTCAACCCTTTACCCTGATCCTGGGTAACTTTAATTATCCAACCATAGATTGGAAGAAATACTCACGCCAAAACACAAATGCCCAGAGATTCCTTGATTTCGTCAATGCAAATGCCTTGGACCAGGTGGTTGACACCCACACAAGTGGTGAGGTGAAAATATCTTGGACTTTGTATTAACCAACATGATTAACCACTGCAGCATCCCTACAGTGTCATCATCCCTGGTAAGATCAACCGACCACAAAGCAGTCACTTTCAAAGTCACCATCTCCCCCAACCCTGCCCTAGCTAGGGTCAAACAAAAAAACTTCTCCAAAGTTGATTATAACCTCCTGAAGGAAGGTATAAACAGCTTCACAGTCCCCAAACTCTCCACAGAAACTGGCACATATGTCCAAACATACATCAAAGTACTATATGAGCATTTATATAGCTGCATGGAATCAGGAATACCAGACATGATGAAATCCTCCTCCTCAAGGAAGAGTAAACCTATCTGGTGAACATCTACAATAAATAAACTCCATAATAAAAGGAAAAAAATTGCCATCCAGGACCAAGAAGGAGCAGGTATCTAATTGGAAGCAATCTCTGATTAGTCTGAACAAGCAAATAAGAGCAGTAGTGAAATCCTCCAAAGCAAACTTTAAGTCCAACCTGGCCGCATCTACTAAAGACAATCATAAGGCTTTTTTTACATATGTCCGCAATCTCAAGGGAAGCACTTAGATCTGCTCAGAAACGGTGGTCAAGGACACCACATACACAAACCCTGTAGATACAGCCAACCTGCTGGCAGACAGGTTCAGTGAAAGCTTCACTCCTCTGTCCACCCATAAGTAAAACAGGACAATTCCAGTACCTGCACCCCTCCCATTATCTCTAGGGAGCAAGTCATCACTGTCCTCTCAAAGGCAAAAAATACAGCCTCCATGGGACCCGATAACATCCCAGGCTGCATCCGACATGAACTCAGGCAGAAACTTGCAGCACCATTAGGCACCCTATTCAACCAAAGCCTGAGTACCGGCTTCATCCCAGCCGAGTGGAGGACAGCTGCTGTCATCCCTTTGCACAAAGGTGGAACGTTCACCAATCCAGGAAATTATAGACCCATCAGCCTAACTAGCCTGATCTGCAAGGCCATGGAGTGAATTATCATGGACCTCATAAATAAAGACATTGGAAACCTCCAGACACTTGATCCCACACAGTTTGGTTTTGTCAAGGAGAGGTCATGCCTGTTAAAATTGGTTGACTTCTTTGAGACAGTCACCAAGGCCATAGATGAGGGGAAGACAGTGCATACTGCCTACCTTAACCTGGCCAAGGCCTTCGATACTATTCCCCACTCTGGTATAATAGATAAAGTCTCTCAACTAGGCATCAATCCATATGTTACTAGATGGATAGCAAACTGGTTCACTGATAGAACCCACCTAATCAAAACAGGGGAATCCACCTCAAATAGTTCACCCGTAACAAGCAGTGTACCCCAGGGATCGGTCTTGGGGCCCCTGCTGTTTGGGATATACTTCTCAGAGATGCAGGCCAAATCTAGTGGGCTATGGCTGACCAAGTTTGCAGATGACTGCAAGCTGGGTGCTGTCATGAATTCCTCTAGTGATGTGGACATCCTCCAAGAGGGTCTCACCCAAACAAATGACTGATGCAAGAAACATGGCCTTAAATTGAATGCCAAAGAATGCATCATCATCCCTTTTGGGGAGAATGACATCACCAGAAATTATCACAGTGATAATAAGGCACTAAGCATGCAATCAGTTGTGAGGGACTTGGGAACCCAGGTTGATGGCAAACTGACTTTTGACCACCATATTGCCTCCATTGTATGGAAAGCTTTCTACATGGCCCACCTTGTTAGTAAGGATATCTCATCCAGGGACAAGGTGGTCATAACATCCCTGTATTCTTCCCTTATAAGACTGATTATTGAATGCAATGCCCCTTTTGGCATGTACCTCAAAGCAGCAGCTGGAGAGACCACAGAGATTCCTCACCTGGAGAATCCAGGGCCTCAAACATCTACCCTACACAGATAGGCTAAAAGCCCTGTCCCTCTATTCAGTCTCCTAAGACTCCTCAGAGGTGAGCTCTGTCTGGCATACAAAGCAATTTCAGACCCCGCCCTGATGGGACTGCTGCATATCCAGAAGTCAAGCTCCACTCGAGTAACCCACACGCATGACCTCAACCTGGTCTGTGACATCAATAGGACTTGTTGGGTGAGACAGATTTGTGTCCCAGAGACTCCCCCTTTTGTGGAATAGACTCCCTCTCCATGTAAATCAGAGTACCTCATTAACCCTTTTTAAGTGCAACCTGGATAACTGGATAGGGAACAGAAAATACACCCCTGGGATTCCACCTATGTTCCTGGTGGACAGTGGCATAGGGTGCTGACTTGTTGGAACATGGGCTAAATTCTTGGCTAGGTTTGTAAGGGCCTCAGGGCCAATAGCCTAGTAACTTCCTATGATCCTATGATCCTATAAGATATTTTAAATTAGATAGAAAGCTTCATATAGACAAGACTGGTATGCATAATGCTCTTCTCTTGTTCTCTTCTTTTCATTCTGCAGCCAACCAGGAGGTAGCAGTGAACAGTGAAGCCTATGATGAGCATTTAGAAAGACTTAGGGAAGCAATGGGTATGTATCTAAAGTATTGCTCTTCTATACAGTAGTAGCAAATTCAGCATGCATATATTAACTGTAAAATTAAGCATGCATACTTCAGTCTGTATTACAAGTCAACTGTAGGAGTAAGTTGTAACACTGCATTCAGATGTTGTGGGTTTAAATCCCACAGGTAACAAATATATAGTATAATCATTTAAAATATTGTATAATACTTCCAACAAAATTGACAGGCATGCCATGCTGTTAATGTATTCTGTATTAACTGATCAAGCATATGTGCAATATATGCATATTGTAAGGATTACTCAGTGCAATCAATTGTAGTTTGCATTTGTTAAAAAGTATACTTAAATGTAAAAGTAGAAATACATTCTTTATATTATACTCATTTATTGTATGTCATATATGATGGTACTAATTATCTTTTTTTTCTCTTACACCAACTATTATCTCTCTTTTCTTATTTTAATATGTGTGGTTGCAGCCTTTCCATGTCATCCTTTTCTAGCAAATCACAAAATGATCTACAGCACAGGGAGGCAGGCCAACCACTGTGGCTCAGCTTGCCCCCAACTCCACCTGCTCCTGCACTGATGTCCAGCACATCTGCGACTTAACCTGACTGTACTGCCTCTGCACCACCTGCACTACCTGGGCCCTCCACAATAGGTTGCATTACCCTGGCAGGTGGTGTAGTGGTACCCTCCAGGAGTATTGGCAGAGGTGGGGATTTTGTCATCTGCCAGCAGATGCCAGACATGGTGTGTGAGGTTGTAGAGAGCACCATTGGTGCCTGCCTCTGCTGATGGCGAGGATACTCTCTGCAATGGTGTGAAAACAAAGACATCTGTAATGACCCACCACTGCCAACCAATATGTGACATGGCTATCCCACCTCTGGGTCAGTAATCATAAAGCTTTAAACCTCACCACTGGCACCTGTGGGAGGTGTTCACTGGGAGGATAACAAGTACACACACAGTATTTCCAGAAGCAACTCTACATCAAGTGCAGTTTCCCTTAAGAGCACACAGAGACCACATTCAGTCCTGAGCTGGTTCCTCTTTCTCCAGATCCCCAATAAGACTCCCCACTGGCACAGCTATAAAGTTGAGTCCTTAGCCAGGGTTCCAAACCAAGTCCTCCAACACTCTGTCTGTCCAACCAGTACCTTGTGTCCCTGCCCCAATAGCTGACACACACACTCTTGGAGATTTTATTTGCACACACATACACACACCTGGAAAAGGCTGTCACAGGTTTACTAGCTGTGCCCCCTTTTGCCAAGACAATAAGGTAGTTACCACTGCCACCAGAACCCCTTGGCTGCTACTTTAAGGCCCTTAATAAAGGATGTCCAATCTTACTGTTTAATATTAATACAAATGGTAGTTTGACCAAGAGCAAGGCTGTTAGGAGTGGCCCACACAGTGTCACCAAATAAATATGAATGTACTCTCAAACCTTAAATATCTCTACAAAGATCAGCCACAATGAAAGGCTTAAATATATTTAATAATAAATAATAAATGAACAAGAAAATACTCAGTATATCATCACAGTAACATCAGAGTTCAAAATCACAGGAAATATTTAAAACATTACAGGACAGGCGCAGACAAATAAATAAACATATCTAAACTAAACTTCACTATATTCCTGACTGAATCTAAGATAATTATACTATTCCCAAGTAACTTACTTAATAAAGCAAGGCAGATGATGTGGTGAATGTTTTTTTCTTGTTGTAAGGTCAAGACAGAATACAGAATGCTTTGTCTCAGTCTAACAGACTTCTCAAAATAATATGTAAAATAGTACTGCTGGGATAGCTTACAGAATGACATAATTTCTGGTCATCTGACTTCTAGTTCCAGGGCAAAACCTCCATTGCTGACAGCTGGCAATATTTAGCATCTACCTGTAAAAATACACAGACAAGGGCTTTTGCTCAGATCTTTGGCAGGTGCTGGAAGTCATAAAACAATTGCATTCCTTCATGCTTCCAAAGTAGCACTTAGTTCACCCCAAAGACAATACATAAATCTTCCTAGTACAGACTTTGTGTCTCTGGCTGCATTGCAACCTGTGAGATAGCATCTTTATGGCCTAACCTATAAAGTGATTTAATTTCAGATATTTTTCTAAAGTTTGCTGGACTGAGGTTAACCCTCCAGTTTCCTCTGCCAAAGCATATACATTTAAACAGTTACAATAGTGCATGTACATTTCTGTTCTCTTCCAGTGGGGCACACTGTGGATGCATTTTAAACACAAGCACTTTACAAATACATTTTCAACACAAACATCTGTACAAAGCAGTTTCATATATGCATGACATGCAGTTCTAATACACCTCTAACACAAACATTTTATATAAATTAGTCTGATATTCACAAATGACATATAATTATTTACAAAATTCCAGCTAGCTGTGCTGGTAGTACCTCCTTTTGTCACAACATCAAGCACTCCAACAGCCAGCAGAGTAAGGAGACAATGACAGTTCTGTGGGTGAGGACTAGATTTTCACTGTCCCTACATTTGACAGGCATGGGCATCCAATGTCCCCTCTGTATCCCTAATCATAGCATCCTCCAACCTGTTTCCAAAGTGCTGACTGCCACACCTCTCCACTTACTGTGCTTGCACAGAAGAAAGCAAACCAGTAGAGATCTTATAATTTTATCAATGAAGCAGAGGCTCTAGTTTGCTCATCACTTAACTATGCACAGATAAGGAAAGCAGTATAAATCCTTTTTTAAGGTTAGACAATTTATGACACATTTCCAAAATGAACTGTATGTGATCACCATTTTATCTGTTAGGTATGTCTACCATAGCCAGTACAGATAAATACTTCTCAAGTTCAAGTAGGAGTCCTTAAATGTGTATCTCACATGTGCAAATCCTTTGCCAAGAATCACACAAACCAGCCGCTCAGCAGTGTGCTATGGAAAGTGCTCATTAGCTTGTATTATTTATCTTTACTGCAGAGTTAGTCTTCATCTCATTAAAATACATATAAAAACACAACCAAAGGGAATGCACCTTTTAATGATTGAACACATATTTACACTGTAATCATGTGTTACCTGTACCTATGCACTTGAAACTTGGTCTCTTAATACTTGTTCCCAACTATCAACTACACTACAAATACCAAAAATGCTTTGTTACATACCATGTACATCTTTATACTGACAATACACATTCAGATTGTCTAATACTTGCTCTAATATGGCAGCAATTATTCACAAATATAAAGATTCAAATATGGTCACAATAAATGTGAGTGTCTGTATGTGACAATCTAAGTGTGCAATGTACACAACATACTGGGAAAAATGTCTCATTTCTGCTGCATCCATTCCTGATAGCTGTTTGCATGTAGTTTGTAAAGCTGTCTCTTAAACTATACCTACACATTGAGTACTCAGTAGGAAATATTCTATCCACACTTTGCCCTCCACTCTCATAACAGGATGTGCCAACTAGATCATATAATGATGATGGCATAATCTATAAAGACAACTCTGACAAGGTGAATACATACTTCAATGGTGTTGCAATCATCACATACTGTGTTTTGCAGATACAAACTAAATAATTAAATGTGTGATAGATTAGCACATCAGCCAGATTATGCATGTGTCTCTATGTATGTGTAAGTGTATGTGCATAGTAAAAGGAACATCAGTCTGTATCCTGCTATCATCAATCCAGCAACAAGCAGAAATTTAATATCTTAACAGTCGTACATGGCTACCCATTTATTTCATATAGGTCTCCCAAACTCTTCTCCCAAACAGCCAATGATGACATCATCCAGTATAAAATGTCCAGCATCATTACAAAAGTCAGACTTGTGTTGTGGTGCTTGCATTAAATGCTGAGCTTTCAAGTTAGTGTACCTTAGGTAAGGGTTGTAATCTCACTGTGGTCAACTAGTGTGTGTGTCGAGTCAGAAGATCATAACTGTGTATCCTACAGTCAGCAGTGCAATCCCAAAGAGTTCAACTATTTTGACAGTTGTACATGACTACACATCCATTTCATTCAGGCCTCCCAACATCTTCTTATACATCCAATGATGATGTCATCCACTATAAATTGTCCAGTGGCATTAAAAAGGTCAGATGTGTGCCATGGTGCTTGCATTAATTACTGAGTTTTATAGTATGTGTATTTAGTCTGGTAGGGGTTCTAATCTCACTTTGGTCAACTGGTGTGTGTGTGCGTCTAGTCAGAAGAGCATAACTGTGTATTCTACAGTCAGAAATACAGTCCCATGGAGTACAGATATTTTGTTAGTTGTACAAGACTACACATCCATTTCATTCAGGCTTCCCAACATCTTCTTTCAAACATCCAGTGATGATGTCTTCCACTCTAAATTGTCTAGCAGCATTGCAAAAGTCAGACTTGTGCCATGACACTTGTGTTTGATACTGAGTTCTCTAATCAGTGTAGTTAGGTAGGGGTTGTTCTAATCTCACTGTAGTCAACTAATGTGTGTGTGTGTCTGTAAGCACTTAGTTGACACTCAAGAGACCATTTTACACCAGCATGTGGGACACTGCTACTACTATCCTCTTCTCACCAGACATGGCTGATGTCATCAGTTATGAAGTGCTGGCTGACATTCTAAAAGCCAGCCTTATGCTGTGCCACTTGTGTTAAGTACTGTGCTTCCCTAAATAGTTAGGTAGGGGTTCTATTCTCACTGTGGTGAATGGGAGTTTGGGTGTTGGTTGACATAGGAGACACCATTTTACACCTGCATGTGGGACACTGCTGTTACCATCCACCTTTCACCAGGCACTGATGATGTCATCAGTTATAAAGTGTTGTCTGACACTATAAAAACTAGATTATGCTGTGGCACATATATTAAGTACTGTGTTTTGTAAATAGTTAAGTAGGGATTCTGTTCTCACTGCATTCAACTGTGTATGCATTCAGCAATCACTATGGTGACAATTTTAGAATGATATGTGATGACACAGCTGTGTCAAACCCTCCTCCGAACATCTTTTTGTAGCATATGATTGTCATCCTATAACATGCACTTTGACAGTATTCAAGCCAAACATGGGCTGTGGTAGTAACGTTAACTACTGTGTTTGCAAGCTACTTTACCTACACACACATAGGTGTTCTAATCTGACAGCAGGCAACTTGCGTGTGTATACATACAACTATCACTTTTGAGATAATTTTACAAAGGGATGTGATTTTACATCCATGTCCTACACTCCTCAAAATATGTTCTCAGCATACAATGATGCTATCATACTCCATAAAGTGCAATGTGATGGTGTTACAGTTAGTTATATGTGGTGTTGCTACTGTGACATTACATGGCATTCATATTCTATACCTACACAGGTGTAATGCTCAAATCAGGCCCAGTATACTCCTGTGTGTGTGGGGTTGGTGGTACATTTTGGTCACTGTATGATCTTTGGAATTGCTCTTCATTTCACTATCAGTCGGTCCCACGCATTCACCATCCTCCTTTTCCTCTGGCCACATGACATCCATAGGTTCATAGGTTCATAGGTAGGTACTAGGCTATTGGCCCTAGGGCCTATATAAGCCTACCCAAAAATGTACCCTGGCTTTCGCCACCCAAGAAAATTATTTTCCTGTGCCCCTGTTGAGCAGAGCCACAGAAGTGATCCCTGGGGTGAATTTCCTATTTCCCATCCAGCCATCAAGATTTTTCTTGAAGAGTGCTAATGATGAAGTCTGTTTGACATAGATAGGTAGTCTGTTCCAGAGTATGGGAAGTCTCCAGGACAGGAATCTATCCCTCCAGCATGTTCTGCTTATTGTGGTGAAAAGGTTTAGGTCCCTAGAGCATGTAGCTCGGAGGGATTGGGATTTCTTTAAGTGGAACATGTTCAACAGCTCTGGGTTTGACATAGCTTTGTATGTTAGGCAGAGATCACCTCTGAGTAGGCGATATGCGATGGAGTAAAGCTTGAGTTTTTTTGAGACGGTCTGCATAGGGCATCTGTTTGAGGCCAGTAATCCTCTTTGTGAGGTATTTCTGTGGCCTTTCCAGTTGTTGTAGAGGTCTTGTGAGGTACATACCAAAAGGTGCATTGTACTCTATAATGGGTCTAATGAGTGATGAGTAGAGGGGAACAATGACCTCTTTTTTTCTGGATGAGAATCCTTTTGTGATGAGGTGAGCCATGTAGAAGGATTTCCTGACTACCGTAGTGATGTGATTATCAAAGGAGAGACTACTGTCCACCTGTGTCCCAAGGTATCTTATCACATTTTTGGCATTAAGTAGACTACCAGTTATGTGGTAGTTCATGGGTACAGAGTTTTTACCAAAGGGGATGACAATACATGTTTTGGCATTGAGCTTCAGGCTATAGCTTTGACACCAGGCATCTGTCTCAGTGAGGCCCTTTTGTAGTATGTCCACATCGTTAGGAGTTTCGATTATGGCTCCCAGTTTGCAGTCATCTGCAAACTTTGTTAGCCAAAGACCTTCTGTGTTAGCCTGTACTTCAGAGAAGTAGATACCAAACAGGAGAGGACCCAGGACTGAACCCTGTGGTACTCCACTTGTCACTGGTCTGAAGTCGGATTTGGAGTCTGCTACTTTCACAGTGTGGGTTCTGTCCATGAGCCAGTTGGCAACCCATCTTGTGACATAGGGATTTATACCTAGTTTAGTGAGCTTATCTATAATTCCAGAGTGGGGGATGGTGTCAAAAGCCTTGGCGAGATCTAGATAAGCTGTGTGAACCACCTTACCCTCATATATGGCTTTGGTGACTGCTTCAAAGAAATCAGTCATGATCTACCTTTTACAAATCTGAACTGGGTAGGGTCCAGAGTTTGGAGATTACCAATGTCTTTATGAGTTCCATGATGATACGTTCCATGGCCTTGCAGACCAGGCTCATCAGGCTAATGGGGTGGTAGTTCCCGGGGTCAGTCGTGGCTCCCCCTTTGTGGAGTGGGATAACCATTGTGGTGCACCATTTAGTGGGTACAAAGCCTGAGGTAAGGCTATGATTGAACATGGTACTTAGGTAGGGTGCCAGTTCATTCTGTAGTTTGTGTAGAACGCAGCCTGGGATTTTGTCAGGTCCCATGGATGCTGTGTTCTTGGCTTTGGAGAGTGTGTTTTTTTTACCTGTGCATCCGTGATTACAGGAACTTTTTATTCTTCCGGTATAGAGATGGGCCCTCTAGGGGGTGAGAGGGGGTTAAAGTTAGCACTGAACCTATCTGCCAGGATGTTGGCAATATCAGTTGGTTCTGTACATTTAGTGCCATTGTGCTGTAACTCAGAGCAGATCTGAGTGTTGCCATTGAGATTCTTGACATAGCTATAGAATGCTTTGTGGTTGTCTTTAGAGTCATTGGCAATTTTGTTTTCATAACTAGCTTTGGAGGATTTTATGAGGGATCTCAGCTTCTTACTGAGGTTGACCAGGGATTTCCTCCAGTCATGGGATTGTACTCTTTTTTGCAACAGTTTCTTTCTTCTCTTGTAGAGTTTGTTTATGGCAGAGGACTATCAGATTGGCTTCCTTTTTCTGGAGGATAGCATCTTGGATCTATTATGGATAGCATGATCCATGCACTCGTGTAAGTGCTTATAAAGTGCATTCATGTAGGATTCAGCAGTCGTACCTCTATTGTCCGTCTGCCTTGGTGTCACGAAGTTTGCCACTTTTGTCTTAAAATGTGTGAAGTTGGCTTTGGAGAAGTTTTTTACAGTGGTTTCCCTAACTGGAGGTGGGGAAGAGATGTAGATGTAGATGTCTAGGGTGATTAGCTTGTGGTAGGATCAGACCAACGAGGAATTGACCTCTGGTGTGGAACACCGGTTGCCCATATTGGTAATGACCAGGTCTAGGATATTGCTACCCCTGGTGGGGGTGTGAATAAGTTGATCCAAGGTGTTGGAATTTATGAATTCCAGAAAATGTTGAGCAAAAGAGTTGGTACATGAGTAGTTTTCCCAGTTAATGGTGGGGTAGTTGAAATCGCCCATTACTAGGGTGTTGGGTTGTACCCTAATACTTTACAGTATATCAAGAAATGAGGAGTGGGAATCCTGAGGCATGGTGGGGGTTCTGTAGCAAGCTACAATTTGGATTGCGGTCTTGCCCAGAATTAGTTGCACTTGGATAATCTTGGATGCATTATGCTGTGCAACTAGCCTGGAGGTGTGGATATCCTTAATAAATATGGACACGCCTCCACCTTTAGTGCTTCGTTCCGGGTTAGGTGGCTGAAAGGTGTGGTAAGAATATAGCCTGGTAATGCATGGGTGTTCTCTAGAGCTTTGAACCAGGTCTCTGTCACTGCACAGATGTCGATGTTCTCCATTTTAAGGAGTGCCTCGAGTGAGTGCATTTTGAGGTTTAGACTTCTAGCATTGAGCAGCATTACCCTCAGATTTTGCTTGCTTGTACCTGTTATGGTGGTGAATTTGTCATTTGAACCTTGCCTAAAAAAGGCACTATACAGGTGACTAGAGCCTTAGCCAGTATCCAGAATCCCAAGGGCGACAGGTGCAGGCCATCTCTGGCAAAGCATCGTGGTCTGCCGATCATGTCCCAGGCAGACAAATACTGGATCCCCTTAGAATGACACCAGAAGCTTAGCCAATTGTTGAAGTCAATCATTCTGTCCTTGTACTGTGGTATCATTCTGGGTGATGGCAGGATGCTACTCAGGGCTAGGGTCATACCTGCCTGGGCTACAAGATTGGAGAGCTCCTCCATGTCTCTTTTCATGTAGTCCAGGGAGGTACGTCTCAGGTCATTCACACCAACATGGACAATGACGGAGTCATATTTGTACTTGTTGTGGAGTGACCTGAGTGCGTGCATTATGTGGTGGATCCTGGCACCTGACAGGCAGCTGACAGTAACTTTCTCCTTGTTTAGCCTGGTGAGTGGAACATCAGTGTGCCTGACTATAGAGTCACCTATGACTAGAGTGTTGGGTACGTTGTTAAGCCTTATGAGCTGTGGTTGAGTGGCACACTGAGTTTGTGGGCTATGTGTCATTTGGGTTGTGTTGGGGGGTGGAGTTTGCTTGCGTTATCTGGTTTGGAGGTCCCTGATGCTTGGGCAGGTTTTTATTGAGATCCTCCGTAAATATAGGTGTGTGTTTTGTGTTTCTATGTGTGTGTTTTGGTGGTGTAGGTTTTGAGGGACAATGTGATGAGTGTGGTGTGGTGCAAGTGTTTATCTTCTCCTCTTGTCTGATCCTTCCTGCAGAGGAGTGGAGGATGTCCTAATGTCAAATATGCATACACACATCATGAAGCAGAGCCCTTCCATGAGCCTCTACAAGCCATCTCCAGACCATTGCATATGTGTTTGCTAATTCTGTCATGGTGTGGTGCACATGACCCATATGGACAGTGGCAGGATGTAATGCAATCCAGCAAATATACATATATGCACAATAGTCTTACTATATTCCATAATACAGATATAGGGATTTGTTTTTACTTGGTATAATAATGGCTAGAATTTCATGTGATGTTGGACATTAGCCTAATAATGTTCTATGACCCTATGAACAGTTGACAGGTCAATGCTGCTGTCACTGACGTGCTATATCAAGGTGTGGATATACAGTATGGCTACAAGAGAGTATTACAATCTGTGATGTGAGCTGATGTATTGATGGCCATTGCTGCCATTGCATTACATGCTCCTTTTATAACAGCTGTAGTAATATGCCTCATGAGAACTGTTGACATGATATGATAGATACACTTGTATGTATTTTGTAGCCATATTAGAACATGTGTTGTAGTGGAGCAGATCAATTTTTTACACAGTTCACATTTATCACAGTGAGACTTGCAGTACGGCACAGGTGTGCGTGTGTCTACATATCATCATTAAATGTTCTGTGACAGACATCAATATAAATTCATATTGATTACATGGTCACATAAGTGTTGTCTCATATATATGTTATTATGCTGTGATATACACAACCAGTGTATCACATGTTTTGATTCAGTTGTAACCTTGTGGAATTCATTGTATGTGCAGTTGTGTAGCTATACCCAATGGTTGTTGAGGTTGTCGGTGTGATGCCCTACCACTGGCCCAGTTATCAAGGAGCCTCAATCCTCACCAGTAGCACCAGTAGGGGACCTACATTGGGAGGATGACAGGTACAGACACAGTATTTCCAGATGCAGCTCTCTGCATCAAGTGTAATTTCCCATAAGAGTACACAGAGACCACAGTCAGTCTGGGACTGGTTTCTCTCTCTCTTTCTCCAGATCCCCAATAAAACTCCCCACTGGCACAGCTATAGAGTTGAGATCTCAGCTGAGCGGCCAAGTCAAGATCTCCAACACTTTCTCTGTCCAAGCAGTGCTTCGTGTCCCTGGCCAAGTAGCTGACACACTTACTCTTGGAGATTTGTTTTACATACACACACCTGGGAAATGCCGGCACAGGCTTACTAGCTATGACCCTTCTGCCCAGACTATAAGGTAGAATCACTGCCACCAGCCAACTCTTTATCATCTACTTTAAGGCCTTTAACAAAGGGTATCCAGTCTTACTGTGTAATGTTACTATCAATCCAAATGGCAGTTTGACCAAGAGCAAGGCTATTAGGAGTGGCCCACAGTGTCACCAAATAAATATGCAAGTGCTCTCAGAACTTAAATATGTCTCACAAATATCAGCCACAATGAAAGGTTTAAATATATTTAATAATAAATAATAAAAGAACAAGAAAATACTCAGTATATAATCACAGTAACATCAGAGTTCAAAAATCACAGGAAATATTTAACAACATTGCAGGACAGTCTCAAATAAATAAAGAAAAACATCTAAATTAAGCTTTGCTATATTCTTGACTATATCTAGAGAATTACTATATCCTAGTTAACTTACTTACACAGCAAGAAAGGCAGATGTGGTGAGTGGATCTTGATGCTGTCAGGTCAAAGACAAAATACAGAATACCGCCTCTCTTTCAGAGACTTGCCAAATTACTATCTCAAATATTACTGCTGGGATACTTGCAGAGTGACATCCTTTCTTGTCATCTGACTTCACTTCCCGGGATCAAAACAACCATTGATGCAGCTGGTAGCATTTAGCATCTGCCTGTGAAAATACATACACAAGGGCATTCCCCTCAAATTTAGGAAGATCCTGGAAGTCATACAACAATTACCTTCCTACACATTTCAAAACTAGTAGTTATTTCACAAAAGAGAAAGCTCCCTAGTACAGACATTGTGTCTGTTACTGCACTGAAACTGAAAGATAACATCTTTTTATGGTCCAGCCATAAAGCAATTTAATTTCAATTATTTTTCTGAAGTTTTGCAAGTTAACCTCCTGTGTTCCAATTTTTCCAGTTAAAATATACACATTTAAACAGTTACAATAGTGTATATACATTTCCCTTCTTTTCCAGTAGGGTACACTGCGGATACATCTTTAAGCTCAGTACTTCACAAACCATTTTCAACACACATGTCTGTACAAACCTAGTTTGATATACACATAACATACAGTTCTAAAACATTTGTAACACAAGCATATGAATCATGTTGATGTTCACAAATGACACATAACTATTTATAAAATTCCAGACAGCTGTGCTGGCAGTATCTCCTTTTGTTACACTTCTATATAAATCATGTTAATATTCACAAGTGACATATAATTATTTGCAAAATTCCAGACAACTGTGCTGGCAGTATCTCCTTTCGTTACACTTCTATACAAATCATGTTAATATTCACAAATTACATATAATTATTTACAAAATTCCAGATAGCTGGGTTGGCAGTATCTCCTTTTGTGACAATCAGCAGCACCATTGTGATACTATTACCATTTCTGTCAGTAAATGTTCTGGATAAGCCACAAACAACGATCTCTGATGTATCCTGATATGGCATTAGGCCACTCAGACACAGCTTGCCCATGAAAAACATATAGGCATATGTTGTACAACTGATGTAAGTTTGTGACATTGGTACAGTTGTACGACTATGCATAGTACCAGTGTGTGAAATATGATTAATGACCAAGATTGTATTTGAAGATATTTTCACAAATCATTTATCCCAATAAATGTGAAATATTAAGGGGAATACACAACTAAGCACAGATCTGTGTGTGGATGCCAGAAGACATACCCAACTGTAGGAAACAGACAATCTGCTAACTGACAGTTTGACTCACACATCACCCCACCTGTCACCACTGGCCATCAGCCAAAGTATACATGCAAACATTGCTCAGTTTTTATTCTAAGGAGGGAAGCTCATCTGTGCACCCTCTACAGCTAATAGCATAGAATCAATGGGCCTTGACAACATCACAGTTTGCCTTTAGTGTGACTCAAAGTCTGGACCTACCAGACACAGGTGGATCCATACTTCAACACAGCCTCCAGAAAGCCTATGCTTCTGTAGAAAGGTGTACATAAACATGCATCCTTCTGACTGGGGGGGAACATCACCTGATTCCTGCATATAAAGACCCATACTGACTATCCTCATTTGTGAGGTAGACCAACAATTCACCATGGACCTTCTCTAAAAGGACAGAGGTAATATCCCAACTGTGTACCAAACAGATGTGGGATTTGCTCAGGCTAAATCATGTCTGCTACAATTGTTTGATGTCCTCAAGAAGATCAGCAAGGCATGCATGATAACAACACTATCATCCTGTGTAACTTGACCTGGTCAAGCCAAGTGTGGTATTGGAATAATACAGACAGTATCAACACACACAAAGGATTGTTGCCACAGCCATGGAGACAGTAGATACAAAAAAATCAAGGGGGATTAGTTATGTTATAAAAGAAAATACACAAGGTAATTATAATATAGACAGCACACCCCTATGAGAAGACCAAGTGGTATGTGACCTATGTACTCTCGGAAGATGGTATGGGGAATGTCCACCAGCATGTGCCCACAGTGGTGACTACTACCTTGTATGTAACAGTACTCCTGAGTATGTGTGGGACATCCACATCAAAGGGCATTATAGTTCCATAATTCTCAGCCTTCATCACACCAGTAACTGAATACAATGTACTCTTTTTCATGTACCTCCTAACACATCTTCCAGGGATGAATTACAGACGTGCACCACATTTGCCACAGTGAGGTCCCACGCATCTTATCAGCCATACCTAAGTATTTTTAGTTGCATAAACATTAGTGGTTGATGGTGCAAAACCCCCATCAAGGGTTTACTATCATTTTACTGAATCACATTCAGTCAAGTCTTTGTATCATTGACTCACTTCCATGAAAACTCATTATGCCGAATTCTGGTATACCCGAAATAAATGCCAAATTTGAAATTTTCTACCACTGTGGACTTAGGAACAAGCATTAACATGGATCGAGAAGGGGGTGAGATTTGTCAGTCAGAATTATTGGTGCTCATCTTTGTCATTGTTCGGTTTTCCGACTTCACGCAAGTTGGATTTGGACAAGTGTTATTCAGTAAAATTATATTAAACCTCCATCAAGGTATTATACAAGATGCATGTGTGATACATGTTTCTGTAATGCACACAATAAATACATAGCTGATTGACAACAATTAAAGGCATGGGTTACATTCCTGACAGTGTGGATTGTGCCTTATATATATATATATATATATATATATATATATATATATATATATATATATATATATATATATATATATATATATATATATCTATATATATATGGCAAGCACACCTAGCAACTAGCCAGGATTGTTCGTAATTTCAAATACAGGTGTAGTAGTGTCCCTCCTAATACCTCCAGCAGATGTTAATTTTTGAGGAAGGTGTGCTTGACTCCCCTCATAGATTGCTGAGAAATCACAATAGTTCTTCCAGAACCACCTATAACCACTCACAATCATGTATGCTGTGTCAAAGACTTGGGATGAATGGTGGTATTATTCTGATATTGTCCATGATTGTGTATGCTTCTGTCTACTGTTGTACATGAGCCTGTTGCTATGTGTCCTGCTTGGCTGAGACCTATGCTGACATTACATTCATATTCAGGTAACTCATTTTGCACATCTTTACAATATGTACCTGACCCATATTGTATGTACCGTCCTTGATAAAATGTCCTCTCCATTGTTCATGTCTGGATGCTTATATCACAAAGAATCCTCTCCATTGATATATCAACTTATGTGACAGTCACATAATATGCAATAACTGTGTGATGATATGACTATACCCACACAGGAGGTGGACACAGCAGTACATATTGTATTATGTACATATGTGACTACTGCAAATGCTATAACTGTCTCTTTGTGGTGTACATACATTGATATGCCTTCATCTGCTGTACATTGTCATGTTTCACCTGTCATCTTCCTCTGTGTTCATTCCTACAATTCATCACTTTCCCAGTAAACAAATGTTAATCCAATACACACACTTCCCCTGAATAATTATTTCTAATGCAGTCTATGTACCATTCCTAATCAGTTACAAAACTTTTATTCAGTATGCCTGAAACAGGTTTGCACACTACTCTGTACTGTATACACTTTCATGTAATTTATTAGAACTGTATAGACTGCTTTATTAAAAATCCTGGTGGTCATTGTGGCTTTCTGTGCACTTCCACAGAACAAGTTTGCCTGTAGATAAACAGATGTACCTATCTGCAGGTGTTCATGTTGCTTTACATGGTTTCCTGGATGGCAACACTGCTGCTGGCCATGAAACCATGCTTGTTTACATTTAAGCCTGATGTGCTGCATGCACATGCAATTAGCACTGCTGCTCATCGTGCAAACAAATAAACTCCATGTAGGTTTCAAGCTAAGCCTATACGGAGTTATTGAATCCCCAGGAGTGTGTAATGCACTTACTGACAACCAAGGATAGACCCACTGAATGGAAGTGTCTCTTTTACATTGTATCATAGGATCACAGATAGGATCATAGGAAGTAACTAGGCTAATGGCCCTAGGATCCTTACAAGCCTAGCCAAGTTCTACCCTTATTTCCACAATTAGCGCCTATTGCCCCTGTCCAAGAGGGACACAGGTGGAACCCCCGTGGTGAATTTATGGTTATACAAACTTGAACAGCCAGCACTCATCCACGGTGGTGAAAAACAGCACAAAAATCTCATGAGTATCAAGTGTTTTATTCCAACATTCCAAGATTCTACAGCATACCTGTTTTGGCTATATCAGACTTCTTCAGTGCTTAACAATCAAGACAGTGTAACATTCCTTAAACAGCAACACCTTAATAATGATCGGACAATTACAGAGTGTCATTTAAACCTGGAGAGAATAGAGCACCTAACCTAATAATCCAACCCTTCTCTTTTTTGTTCAAAATACTATGTCTACCCCCATTATAACCTCTATCTAATACAAATTTTTCTATAACTGTAAATTGAAACCTCAGTGTTTTATGATGTAGTGTATGTTTAAACAAAGCATTTGAAACTCTAGCACATCTAATATCGCTAAGATGTTATGAAATTCTAAGCTTTAACAGATGTGAAGTCTGCCCCACATAAAAAGCCGAAGAGTTACATGTTACCAAATATATAATCCAAGCTGTGATACAGTTCCCAAAAATTCTTAACTGGTACACGTTAGATATATTAAACAATGAAAAGCATTCAGTCTTTGAAATATATTTACAAAAACTGCAATGACCAAGGGCTGGCAATCTTTAATCACAGTGCCCCCCCAGGTCAATTGACCCAAAGACTGATTAATAGCATCACCTCTTTTGTAATGGCTGAACCATCCTCCCAGCGTCTTGCCTCTTCTAAAAAAAAGGCATTTAGCTGATAGCATATTTTTTAACTGGCCATCCATAGGTTCATAGGTGTTCATAGGTGTGTACTAGGCTAATGGCCCTGGGGCCTTTATAAGCCTAGCCATAGGAATACCCTGGCATAGTGCCACCCGACCTTAGTTCCCAGTTCCTCTGTCGAGTAGAGCCACTGGTGTTATCCCCGGGGTAAATTTTCTGTTTCCCATCCACTCATCAAGATTTCTCTTGAAGAGGGTCAGCAAGGTGCTCTGCTTGACATGTATGGAAGTCTGTTCCATAGCATGGGCAGTCTCTGGGTTATGAATCTGTCCCTATAGCATGTTCTGTCAATTGTGGTAATGAGGTTGAGGTCTCTGGAGCGTGTGGTGTGGCGGGATTGGGATTTCTTTGCATGTAGCATTTCTAACAGAGCTGGGTCAGACATGGCTTTGTAAGTCAAGCAGAGATCGCCTCTAAGTAGGCGATATGAGACAGAGAATATTTGGAGTTTTTTAGTCTGTCCATATAGGGCAAGTGTTTAAGGCCTAGGATCCTCTTTGTGAGGTACTTTTGTGGCCTCTCCAGTTGTTGCAGGTGTCTAGTGAGGTACATGCCAAGTGGGGCATTGTACTCGATGATTGGCCTAATGAGGGAAGTGTAGAGGGAGACAATGACCTCTTTCTTCCTGGATGCAAAACCCTTAGTAATGAGATGTGCCACATAGAAGGACTTTCTGACCACAGTGGCAATGTGGTGATCAAAAGAGTGGTTGCTGTCAACCTGTGTTCCCAGGGTTCTACCTGACATAGTCGAAACCACACAACACCGACAACCACATCACCGACACCACATATTCGACAGTCCATAAACACGAAACCACACATAACCGACAACGAAATAACCGACGGTACACAAACACGAAACCCCATACACTGCACACACCACAATAACAATTAAAAACAAAACACATCCCCATTCCACAAACCACACACACAACACAAGCACACCAAAATCCTTACAAGCCCACACTAAACCTTACCCTAACCCTAAGGTCCGTCACTATCGCACACTTACCTACCCGCTCCCTAACCCTAACTCACTTAAGCCTATATCGCCTCCCTAACCCTAACTCACTTAACCCACCCTATCATTCCCTAACCCTAACTCACTTAACCCACCCCTAAACCCTAACTCACTTAACCCACCCTATCGCTCCCTAACCCTAACTCACTTAACCCACCCCTATCCCCACAGACCGTCAATCTCCACACTTACCTGCCCTCGCAACTAACCGTCGTCACCCGCATACTCACACAGCCTTTCCCCATGTCGGCATCCTCGGCGTTGGTGTTGTCATCCGTCGTGTCGGTCTTCTGCATTGTCGATGTTCTGCCACTCGCGATTCGCGTCGGTCTTCTTCGATTTCGATCTTCTGGAGCTCCGGATTCCGATGTCGGTCTTCTGCGCTGTCGACGAAGTCAGGTAGAACCGTTCCCAGATCTCTTATAACGTCTTCTGTGTTCAGTTGACTACCATCAATGTTGTAATTTATGGGAACAGGGTTTTTCCCAAAGGGGATGACAGCACATGTTTTGGCATTGAGCTTAAGGCCATGGTTCTGGCACTAGTTGTTGTTCACAGTGATGCCATTTTGTAGGATGTCAACATCACTTGGGGAGTTAATAATAGCTCCCAACTTGCAACCATCTGCGAACTTTGTCAGCTAGAGTCCCTTCGTGTTCACCTGGACTTCAGAGAAGTAGATACCAAACAGAAGAGGACCCAGGACCGAACCCTGTGGGACTCCACTCGTGACTAATTGGCAGTCTGACTTGGAGTCAGCTACTTTCACACTGTGGGTTCTATCTGTGAGCCAGTTTGCAACCCACTTAGTGATATAGGGGCTTTTGCCAAGCTTATTGAGTTTTTCCATGATTCCTGAGTGGGGAATGATATCAAAAGCCTTGGCCAGATCAAGGTAGACTGTATGAACCACCTTGCCTTCATCCACAGCTCTGGTGACTGACTCAAAGAAGTCAACCAAGTTGAGTAGGCATGATCTACCCTTCACAAAACCAAATTGTGTGGGATCCAGAGTTTGTAGATTCCCTATATCCTTGTTTATTAGGGCCATGATGAGGAGTGTTCCAGTGTTTTTGGACAAGATCCATAAAAATCCCGTCTTGCTCCCAAAACTAGTAGTAAAACCTGCATGGGCCTTTCGGACCATTCCTAGCTAGATATTTTAATAAATGCACTCTATCCACATTTTTTACTGAATCACAAATCTCCACAATATCAGCTTACTTATATCCCTTATCACAAAACCTCTAGACCATGTATTGTGCCTCATCATTATATACCAACTCAGAAGAACAAATTCTTTTAACCTTAAAAACTGAGATTTAGGTATGTTCCTTATCACATGAGGGGGATGAAAACTATTCACATGCAAGAGGGTGTTCACCTGGGGAAATTTCATGAAGATTTGACTATTCAAAGTCCCATCCTCTAACAGTAACCATCACATCCAGAAAAGTAATTTGTCTCGGGTTGTGATGTATACTAACCTGAATGCCCCATTTGTTGTCATTTAGATATTCAACAAAATCCAATAAATTTGAAATATCTGACCTCCAGACCATCCAGCAATCATCTAAATATCTTCTCCAGATGTCCATGCATTCTAAATAAATGTTGTGGGACTCATCATAAATAAGTTGTTCTTCAATAAAGCCCATAAAGAGGGATGCATAAATCGGTGCAAATGATGCACCCATTTGTGTAAGACCCTCTTGTAGGATGTTTATATCATTTGGAGATTCTATGACTGCTCCCAGTTTGCAATCATGAGCAAATTTGTCAGCCACAGACATGTAGTTTTTGGTTGTACATCGGAGAAATAGATTTCAAACTGTAGAGGTCCCAGGACTGATCCCTGTGGAGGACCACTGGTTACAGGTCTGCTATTGGAGGTGGATTCCCCTATTTTGACTATATGGGTTCTATCAGTGAGATAGTTAGCATCTCATCTAACAATATAAGGGTTGATACCTAGCTGGGTGAGTTTGTCAATGATGGCTGAGTGGGCGATAGTGTGAAATGCCTTGGCTAAGTCTAGGTAGGCTGTATGCACAGATTTCCCCTCATCCAGGCCTTGGCGACTGTCTTTAAGAAGTCCACCAGGTTTAACAGGCATGATCTCCCTTTGACAAATCCAAACTGAGTAGGGTTAATTGTTTGGAGGTTACCTATATCTTGTTGATAAGGTCCATGATGATTTGCTCCATGGCCTTGCAGATAAGGCTAGTCAGCCTAATAGGTCTATAGTTCCTGGGGTCAGTAGAGCACCACCTTTGTGCAAGGGAATAACAGTGGCTGTTTTCCATTCAGCTGGAATGAAGCAAGTGCTTAGACTATGATTGAGAAGTGTACCCAGTGGTGTTGTTAATTCTTGTTGGAGCCCATATAGGACACAGCCTGGGATGTTATCAGGTCTCATAAATGCTATGTTTTTGGCCTTAAAGAGGGCATTTATGACCTGATTTTTAGAGATTCAAGGTAGGGGACAGATGGCAGGGATTTTTTGGGGTACATGTGGCGAGGACAGGCGAGTGAAGTTTACACAGAACCTGTCGGCCAACAAGTGAGCTATGTCCACAGGCTCAGTATATGTGGTATCATTAATTACCAGTTTGGCACATATCTGGGCCTTTCCTTTTAGGTTACAGATTCATAGGTTCATAGGTTCATAGGTAGGTACTAGGCTATTGGCCCTGGGGCCTATATAAGCCCAGCCAAAAAGGTACCCTGGCTTTTGTCACCCAATTATTTTCCTGTACCACTGTTGAGCAGAGCCACAGAGGTAATCCCCGGGGTGAATTTCCTATTTCCCATCCAATCATCAAGATTTTTCTTGAAGAGTGCTAATGAGGAGCTAATTAGAGAATGCCTTATAGGTGTCTTTAGTTGAGGAAGCTAATTTGGATTCATAGTTTGCTTTGGAGGACTTCAGAAGAAGTCTTATTTGCTTATTTAAGCTGAGGAGGGAGTATTTCCAGTTTAGAGCTCGTTCCCTCTTACTCTTAGATAACAATTTCTTCTTATTATTTTAAAGCCAATTAATGGCAGTTGTCCACCAGACAGGTTTGCTCTTACTTGAGGAGCTTGTTTTGGTCTTATCAGGTACAGCCAAGTCAATGCAGTTATACAGGTGTTTGTATAAAGCATTGGTGTAAAACTTGGCATAGTTGCCAGTTCCATCTGTGGGAGGTGCAGTGAAGCTATTTATATCATCCCATAAAAGGTTATAATCTGCTTTGGAGAAGATTTTTAGTTTAGTTGCTGCTGGGGTGGGGTGTCAGGTGTGATAGTTACTTCAAATGAGACAGATTTGTGGTCAGATCTCACCAGGGAAGAACTCACAATGGGGGTGCTACAGTGGTCCCCCATATTGGTAAGCACCAGATCCAGGATGTTGGAACCCCTTGTGGGGGTGTCAACCACCTGGTCCAGGGTATTGGAGTTAAAGAAGTTGAGGAACCATTGGGCAAGTGAGTTTGAGCATGAGTAATTTGCCCAGTAAATGGATGGATAGTTAAAGTCGCCTAAAACCATGGTGTTTGGATTTATCTTGATAGACTCAAGTAGATCCAAATAGGCAGAGTGGGTGTCCTGATTCATGGAGGGGGTCCTGTAGCTGGTAATAGCTTGAATAGATGTCCTACCAACAGTTAATTGCATTTGAAGTATCTCCAGGGAATCATACCATTTAACCAGTCTGGAGGTGTATTTATCTTTAATGAATATTGATACACCACCACCTTTAGTTTTCATACCTTCAGTTTGTGGTCTGAACTTGAGGAAGGAGGTGTAACCCAGTATGGCTGGGGTGCTCTCCACAGCCTTGAACTAGGTCTCTGTGGCTGCACAAATGTCTGCATCTTCTAAGGTGAGGACTGCTTCCAGTGAGTGCAGTTTCATGTTGACTCCTTGGGTTTAGCAGCATAACCTTGAGACACTGCCTAAAACAGGCACTATGGGGGTGGCAAGTGCCTTAGCCAGTAGCCGAAATCCCAGGGTGACAGATGAAGACCATCTCCATCCCAAGCTGACAGATACTGGATCCCCTTAGAATGACACCAGAAGCTAAGTAAATTATTGAAGTCAATCATTTTCTGTTTGTACTCAGTCATCTATCTCTTTATATAGTCCAGACAGGTACAGCTGAAGTTATTCACACCAACATGTACTGTGATGGAGTCATAACAATGCCTGTTGTTGAGAGATCTGAGTGGATGTGTGATATGGTGTATCCTGGCACCTGACAGACAGCTAACTGTGACCTTTTCCTTATCCAGCCAGGGGAGAGGGACATCTGTGTGTCTCATGATGGAATCACCTATGACTAATATGTTTGGTTTTTGGTTTGCCTTAAGGGCTTGACAGGTGAGACACTGGTGCATGCACTGTTATATGTATTGTGTTCTGCAGAGGAAGTATTATGTATAGCCTGCTTGTATTTGTGTTTGGGAGGTCTCTGGTGTTTAGGTATGATTCTGGTGAGGACCTCCACATATGTAGGTATGTGTGATGTGGGTTTGGGTGGAGTAGTAGGGGAGGTGTGGATGCTGACAACCTGATCATTGTCACATGTACTGACTGGTGAGTGAGAGAGCATGGATTCAAGTTTCTTGATACAGTTGCATCTTTCACATATTGAGTTTGTGTGGGCTAGGAGTAGAGGGTTGTTGCTGAACATGAGGCAGTTGCTATACTGTCTCAAAATGTCCATGTCGACCAAGCTGGCTGGAGAAACTGTGGGAAATTGTCTGTCCATAGTGTTAGGTAAATTTATATAGTCAGGAAAAGAGGTAGAACTTAGGAATGACTAGTGGGTGAGAGGTGTGTTGGTACCTCTGAGGCTAGACTTAGTATTTCACCTGATAGTAGAGCAGGGCCATGAAAAACAGCTGGTGGACCACAAGCAAAGTGCAAAGGGTAAATTTAATAAGCAAAATGTTTGTGTCTATAACCACCATTGGTAACCACTGCTATGTGGTAGTGCACGATGGTGCGCTACACACAAACAAGCTCAAACACGGGGATTAAATAAAACAAGAAATAACCCTTATAACTCAAAATAGTCAATAAGGATGCTCTATCTGAGCTCTAGTTAAACCACCCTCGATTAGATGGGAAACAGACTGCACTTTCCTTCCACAAGGGTGCAGAAGGGTCTTCACCAACAAAGATGACTTGAATTTGATGGTCAGAATTTACACAACAGACCCAGAAACAGCAAACCTGGAACAGGGTGGAGTAGTAGGGGAGGTGTGGCAAAAAACAATTCAGACAGACAGTAGAATTGTTGTTGTTTTTCTTTCGGCTTTTCCTGGTTAGGGGTCACAACAGCAGAACTCCGGTCCACTAATGATTGGCAGTAGATTTTTACGGTGCTGAGGTGCCAGCTCGATGCCCAACCTTCAACAAAGGCACGCCCATTTACGCATGTCTTTCGAACACCACTCGACACAGAAGGCGCTCCAGCCGAGAATCAAACAGGAGAACCTCTTGCTGTGAAGCGACAACGCTACCGCTGCACCCCTGTGGCTTCCTCAAACAGACAGTAGAATGCAAATACAAATTAAATGTGGAATATCCGAGCAAAAACAGGCACTTATAGTTAGTTGGAAGCAACAGATGCCTCAGATCTTTCAGTATTTCACTGAAGAGCTGATTTAGTGCTCTAGTGATATCAAACAGTCTAGATTCAACAAGTCTGAATCTATGCAGTAGTGCCAACAATTCAAGGTGCATAAAATCACAGTCAAAAAAAAAAAAAAAAAAAACAGTTTAAATAAAGCAGCAATTCACCAGCAGTTCCCAGCTTAGAAAAGTGTAGGCCACATTCTCCCACCACAAGAGTCTAGACCACAAACCTTCCTAATGTAAAACAACTGGTTTTAGAGCACAAGTGCTTAAGCCAGAACTAAGATACTTCAGAAAAAAGACACAATAGGCCTTCAACCAGCAATTTCCAGCTTAGAAGGGTGTAGGCTATCCTCTCCTCTACAAGAGTTTGGACTATGAATCCTTCTAATGTAAAGTAACTGGTTTGGAACCCAAGTGCTTAAACTGGAACAAAGACACTTGGAACAACAAGCACAATAAGTCTTCATCCAGCATTTCCCAGCTCAGAAGAGCAGAGGCTACCCTTCCCTCCCAGAAGAGTGTAGACCACAAGCCTTCTTAATGTAACATAATTGGCCTGAAGCCCTAGTCCTTAAACCAAAATTGAGAGACTTAGAGCAACAATTACAATTCAATCAGGCTACTAACAAGCAGTAATAAATGCAGCAGAACAAATGCAATTGAACACTTTAAGAAGTAGCAGTAAAAACAAAACAAGGTAATAAAGTAGGAAGAGACAAATACAGTAAAAGCAGCCGAATAAAGTGTAATTTTTTCAGGCTACTAAGAAGCAGTAATAAATGCAGAAGAATAAATGCAATTGAACACTTTGAAGAATAAGCAGGGCAGCCCAGAAGCACTTTCTTCTGAGAAGACTTTGCCAGAGTTTCACAGCACACATAGTCTGAAGGCTTCAAACCTTGTACTTCAGGAAGCAGCAAGGTGTATTTCATTTTTAATAAAACATCAAAAATTTGCTGGCTTCTTCTTACAATGTGGTGATATAATATTGGACAATTTGTGGTATTGGGTTTCTCTTATATACTTAGAAAGTAGCAAGAATAACAAGTTTTGTATTAACAAAATTTTCTAAGGGATACAAAGTCTGAAGCTCACACATCCACCATTATTTATTGGCCACAATCCACAACAATTTACCAGAATGCCAAAAATTTGAGTTGAAATGGTCTCACTTCATATACTCGAAATGCTGAAATCTCGAATTTCAGCATTTCGAGTCCATGAAGCCAAAACTTTAGAATAGCGAAAGTGCATAAGCAAGAATGCAAATATGTTGAATCCACGCTTATGCAGTGACACTACATTACGGGAAGTGTTTGTTTGGGATGTTTGTGTTCAGACTTTCAGGTGAGTGAGTGTATGTGAGCATTTTTGTAACTTATGTGTATGTGTGATGTGTGTGTTTGTGTGTGTGTGTGTGTGTGTGTGTGTGTGTGTGTGTGTGTGTGTGTGTGTGTGTGTGTGTGAGTACGAGGGAGTGTAGAATGTGTGTGTGAGTTTTTTTTTCTCTGTTTGTGCGATCTCGGAGTTAGTATATATAAGTAGGGGGGGTGTGGTGGGTGCAGGGGACTTGCCCCCCTGCTTTTGTTTAGTGTAGGTACATGTATGTGTGGTGTTTTGTTGTGTTTATGTTTTTTGTGGTGAAGGTGTTGTGGTTTATGTGTGGTGTAGTATATGCTGTATGTTTGGGTTTGTGATTTCAGCTTTGTGGGGTTTAGGCGTTGTGATGGTTTCGGCTTCATGGACTCTAAATGCTGAAATTCGAGATTTCAGCATTTCGAGTATATGAAGTGAAACCGTTGGAATATACAAAAAAAAAAGCCTCTCAATGTCTTTGTTAAAGAATTCTGGACAAAGCCAAAAATAATGGGGGATAGAGGCCCCAGCAAAGGACAAATTTTAAATATTATGGTTATTTTTTTATTTTTTCTATTAGTTAACCATGTAAATTCACTGGGCAAAGTATTTCTTTTCAAAGGTGAACCAGGTGCTCAAAGGTACACACTAGGCAAATAGAGGTAGAAGGAGTCAAACCGTATACTTTGACTACGAGAGGGAGTTTGTTAGTATCTGAGAGCCTTAATTGCCAGACAAATGTAATTCAGTATAAAAGTAAAACAATAATAGGTGCTGTAAGGACATATTTTCTGAACAGTAAGAAATATAAAAATCAAATAACTGGTATTACTGAATGACTGTCATCCTTTGCGATTTAACAGAAAATAAGGAATTAAATGAGGGGCAGTGGAAAATATGAGGCTGAATTAGAGATGATCTACAAAATTGGGGACAGATGAAAGAATTCATTAAATGTGGAATTTTCAAATCTATTATTGCCATCTTTGATAGGAAACTACTTATGGTGTGTAATTTACAACTTGATAATAGTTTATGTGACTGCCTCATAGTGAAATCAGTTCAAAAAGGCCTGAAACATTATAAATTTTCTAACAAAATAAAATGCAGTGCTGACAACTATTGTGAATTGACTGAAATGTTCAACCAACATGGGTTTGAATTGATTAAACTTATTATCACGTACAAAGAAACACAAATTAATGAACTTTTGGAAGAAGTACAAAGTTTGAAAGAAAACATTCTTAATGATTTGTTGTTCAGTTACCACAAAGGAAAGTATTATAAGGTTTTTGTTAAAACAGCCCAGCAATGTAAGATTATGCAGTCTAAGAAAGCTAAAAAACTGGCTTGAAATAAGAAGGAGTATGCAGCACGTATAGCCTACCTATTTCCTACTTGGGTCAACAACGACTCTTACACTAGTTTAAGGGGTGATAATCATATGGACTACATTTCCCAACTAGGAGAAGAAGGTGCTTATTCTATGCCAAGAGGTGAACAGAAAACCAACTTATACCTGGATAGTATGAATAGTTTAAACAGGCTTGATGACCCTTTAGAATTTCCCCCTTTATCCCCCAGGTTGCAGCAAATAGTGAACAATCGTATTTACTCTCACAACCCTCAGACACACAACTATCCCCCACCCAACTCAATAAGTTTAGGAAGGGGAAGACAGAGAGAAGTTACATGAATAAAAGGGGAAGAAGCACTACAAACAATAGTAATATATATTAGAAAACCCAATGTCCATCACTTCAATACATGATGGTAACTTTCTTAGTTATAATGGGTTTAATATTTTCAAGTGTAATTATCTTAATCTCACTGTTGATTATTTATTCGAGAAAGGTTTTACCTTTATTCCACAGTCTAAGATATACTTGTCTTGTTATTAGACCTTAAACTTTTTTCTAGAAAATAGAATCTTGCTATTTCATTTAACAACAGTGATTATGGCTTTACAAAATATACAAATCTCATACAAAAAAGTTCCTTCAATCCTAATAATATAGTTGGCATTTTTGAAAAGGCCTGTGAGAGGAAAAATCCTACTAGGGCAGCTGAACTTTATTTGGGGTTAATCAGAGTCTCTTTAATTGATGGCGGGTATATACCCAAGAAGACTGAATGCTGTAATTAAATCAAAAGGTGCTTCAACAAAGTATTAGTTTAAGGGTGTGCACACTTATGCAACCAGCTTATTGTACGTTTTTTTATTTTTTATATTTTTCCCGTAACAGATTTCTTTGTTTTTCAATTGAATTGTACAGGTTATAGGTCACATTAAAGGTGGGAAAAGTTTTGAAATGATTTATTGTGGTCTCATTTTTTTATATCACAAAAACCTGGCATTTTAAAAGGGCTGTGTAAACTTTTTATATCTACTGTATGGTAAACCAGTCGTGAGGCAACACACTTGTTATGTTCAGCCCTTATGTTCAGATTTTCTAACCATGAGCTCCACATACACTTTTTTTCTTTTGAATCACTTATAAATGCACATGTTCTTTTGGATTTATCATCCTGCTTATTTTAAATGTTTACCTAACTGCCAGATTTATATTTATTATTTAATAAATTAAAATGTATAAGTGTCTGTAGACTTTAAAATTTTCCAGCAAAAAGAAAATTGTAACCAATAACACTATTACATTACCATTTTCAGAATATTTCAACCATAAAAGACCACTTGAATTACTGCCAGTCTACCAATGTATATACCAATCAACTACAGTCACCTGGCATGATAAAAATGACCATGGTAAACTATTCCAACTTGCTTTATACAAATGCATAGTAGTCCTGCATAGCCAGATTAATGGCTGTTTAGCCTAATTGTAACATGAGAGTCAGTCATTGTCCTCTACAGATGCTTCCCATGCTCAGCAGTTATAACTCCATTGTTGACTGTTTGCACCTCAGATGTCTGATTGTGGTAAAAATAAATAAATAACAATCACACACACAGTAATGCATTGCAAGTTATTTTTGCACAAAGTAGCCACGGTAAAATATTACAAATCATTTTAAACAAATGTATACGAACCCTGTATCTACTTTGCTTTTCACAGCTCATCTGGTTGTGATAAAAAATAAACTTCTAAACTTCGTATTGCAAGAATCAGAGAAAAAATATTAATTTTAAAATTAAAATTTAATATGGGTCTTTTATACTTAGAAAATTGCTACAGGAATAACAGTTTTTGCATTAGCTCTGGGCCTTGGGCAGCTGTCCAAATTACCCCATTATAATAACCCACTGCCTGCAATATTTTAATACTGTAGCACAGGCTGTGTCAAATGTATCCAAATTAAATCAACCACAAGTAACAAATGATGCAACCTAGTAAAAATATGAATCACATTTAAGAACAGTATGAAACATTTTCAAAACAGAAAACAATGGCTACTACTATGTCCTTTACCCCACCTAACTCACAAAAATAGAAAATCAGGCAGAATTAAAATTTAAATCTAACCCCGTAAGCATGCTTAAAGACATGAAGTAATAAAATCTTATTAATAATAGCAAAACAAAGAACAACCAGTAATACTTTTTTATCGACCCAATACCAAACATTCTAGAGGGGAACAGTAAAATACATTATCATCATTTAAACAAAGTGAGCCGCAGCTAGCATTATTTGCTGTTCAGACCCTGTATTAATAATGTTCCTCATGGAAGAGTCAAATATATCATTGCATAAGCAAGACAATCACTTTAAAAGGCAGACAGAAGAAGGAAGATGTGTCATATTTCTTTAACATTGGATACTGATCGGTATGACAATAATTATGTCCACAGGATCACTGCCAGCTAAATTCAACTAACAGAAAGGCATAGCAAACAATCTAAAATAATACAATAACTTCCATTCTGATGGACTTACTGTATATACCATATATGAGCACATGATAAACTAGCTGCCAGTGCAAGAAAAAAAATAAGCTACACCATAAACAATACAAAAATTGTTGGTCAGAAGAACCAATTTAGACTGATGCATGATGTTCTTGTAGTCAGTGCAGGGGAAGAAAAACTGTTACATTATACTGCATTTGCAACGTTAATATTTGTTTTCAGAAATGCTGCAGCCCTGTGTTTAAATCACTCAAAGAATCTTCTTGGGTGCAGAGACAAAGTATTCCAAAACCAGAGGATAGAGTGACCCGAAACACCAGGACAGTATCTGTTTCTGCTATGCAAAAGTACTGTAGCTGCATGATCTGAGTTCTGCTTCTGGGGCATTTCACCTCGGTGTTCCTTCACTATTGTCTAACATATAATAAAATAAATAAATAGTTTAATGTTGTGTAACTCATGCTAGCTCAGGTAAATGAAAAATAAAACAAAACAATGCAGTGATTCCTGAAGCTGAGGCTGTTTATGAGCTGTTACTGAACACCCAGAGCTGTGTATGCTATTGCCTCCAAAATATAATGTAGAAAAAAAGCTCCCGAGCAGCTTTCTCTCTTGATTGAGGGGTTAACTAGATTCTGATCTTACGCATATACATTGATTGTTGGACTTCCTGATTATAATATCAATGCTGTGGTCAGAATTAGGTTCCTAGTCTGTATGGACACCCGGATACTACTTCAGCTTCAGTGATATTGTTGTCTCCAAAGCTTATATTCATTGTATGATCATTGCAGACATTTATGGTTTTAGAAGTGAGAAGCATATACTTCATTTTAAAGGTGGTCTGCATAAATCTGCAACAAAGAGAATAAGTCAGGGTACGGTAGATCATATCCCATCACACAGCTTTGATTGAGTTCCTTGCATAATATTGTCTTAACAGACCACAATAAAGTGAGCTAGACAGGCAGCAGTGGTGAAGCTGCCACATGGAATTCAGAAAAAAATGCAAGAGCAAAGGACAAATCATGGAGCATTAAAGTACCAAGACAAGGCAATGCGGGGTGATGATGCTACTTGATTGACTGAAGTTGCCAGTTGACTTTCTGCCCCCCCAGAGAAGCTAGAGATCCAGTTCATGTGATGTTCACATATTCCTTTCTGCTGTAGCCAGGAAATCAGAGGTCAGTGGTCAGCTGTGTCAAATCTTTAGATAAATCCAAGAACACTGGACTAGACACTCTAGCCATGCTACTCTATGTTTGTCCAGTAAGCACAGTCATCATAAACAGCCCAACGCCAACACCATGCCAATGCCAGCAGACACTATGCTTAGGTGAAAGGTTCATTAAAAACAATAAACATAACCAGGACTTTTATAAAGCATTTTCTAAGTGGACTTATAAAAGAATGACAAATCTATGGTGTGAAAATCAGTAAGAATGCCCGCTTTGCATGAAACTGGTTTAGTTTCTTCTCTCTGTTTGCTAATGGTGTAACACTTCTCCATTTGTCAACTATTAAAACATATGTAAGTTCTGATACTGCCACACAAATGCAAGAGTTTAAGGGAGGAGTATCTTCTGTAGGGGTGTCACCTAATTCTGCACAGGAGTATTTCACAGTGTGCAGGAATGAAGTACACCAAGAAACCGGCTGTCTATATCATCTACCTAACCATTACCATTTAAGATACCTTTGGGGATTATACTAAGGGAAATGCACTTAAATCAGTCTGCAACTTCTGAATCTGAATAATCAGGGAAAAGTTTTAAATTCCAAGTTTGGCAGGTAAGAGAAACTAAAACATGTATAAATACAGACATGTACATCTATCTGTTTATGAAGTCTGCCAGTTGGCTAAGAAGATTAATGTACTGGTAATTGTTTCCTGTGGTGCAAGGTTTGATTCCCTCAGCTTCCATTGTCTAACTGCTTGACTCTAAAATCACATAGTTAGGTACTGCTCGCAAGCTGAGTGTGAGAAAGGTCTATGAAGATCACTGCTTAACCCTGGTAAACAAATAAAATATCTACACAAAAACACATACTATTCCAGGATTAAGTGGTATTTAAGTATAACTATGTAGCTGTTTGACATTATATTTAACATTTTCAATTGGGCTTCCTGGAAATAATACGTTTCCTTCCACCCTATGGAAAGAAGAAGAAGCAGCAGCAGAAAAAGAGAAACGTGATTAATTATTAAACAAACTATAACTACTGAAGCTGCTTTTTTCAGAACAAACTGGTAGACTTGTAGCAATTAAGTCTACATTCGCGTCCCTTAAATAGACTTCTGACAGAATGTATATTTTCCTGACACTGCTATATCTAAAGTGAAGCAAAGCAAATTTTACTTCTGATCTCAAAGATTTTTCTTAACTCTTTGCTTTCTTAGGAGCTGTTAGAAGTTGTTCTTGATTCCCACTGCATGTATTACAAACCTTTTTACAATGGCAAGTAATAAATGTAGTGCATATAACCCTAAGAGCTAATAAAAATTGTATAAATAATAGTATTCTTAATTGCCAACTTATATTCTGAGTGGCAACACTCATTACATTTTCAGTTTTAAGCTGGGTGTTTTAAACTAAAACAAGAACATTGAATGTTATTTTTGTAAGAATTTGTAAACAGATGAGACATACCAACTCTCAAAACAGCTTTTGTTTTTCCTGTTAAAAGCTTTCATATGAGGCCAGGCATTTCTAGTCATATTTCTTGCTTGCCGAGATATTAACATAAATATGACATTTCTGAGCTATAAGTACATGAACAACACTCTCCAAATCTGTCACAGAGACAAGTGTTCATAGGTTCATAGGTAAGTACTAGGCTAGCTGCCTTTGTGAGGCATTTTAAACCTAGCCAATTTCCCCTTCAAAAGGGAGAATTAAACACTATACTTTGCGTATGCAAGGTAAACAACTTCACCATCACACCAATCCCCAACAATGTCAGTTGTGCTCCTGGCTCTGCCCACTTTAGGTTTATAGCTTTCAGTAGCTTGCATGTAACATGGTTTTGTAATTACTATTACAAGTAAGAATAGGTAATAGGTGATGTATCTGGAATTGCCACTCATGTGATGATAGGGAAATGACCAGAGGCTTCACTAGGGCTAAATGAGTTAAAATTATGCTGTTGACATTAGACGATTGCAAAATGTTATCTCCATGGACTCATCTAATGGAAACTTCCCAGGAAAGTAACTTCACTTTAGAATGTGCTAGATATCTGTCCAGGTAATTATTCAGGTATATATCATTGGGGGGGTGGAGGGTGCAGCACTCCTCCTAGGTGGGTTTTAGATAGCGTGCTGTGTTTTAATGTTGTGTTGGGCAAATGTTTACTTGACCTGGGAAAACTTACCAGTTCGGCATTTTAAGTTTTGTGATTCTTGTCTCTGTATTTTGGTCTTTGGGATTTTTAAATTACGGTATTTAGAAGCAGATCCATGTTAGGATTTGTTTGTAGGTTTACCTTCAAAATGTTGACGGTCGGAACATTGAAATCGCATCTGGGAACTCCAAACTGCTTCTTCTCAAAACCTTGAATGTCAATGTTCCGAACCGTAAAATCTCACCCCCTTTTTGACCCATGTTAGCACTTGTTTGTAGGTGTGGCAGGGTCGGAAATGTCGACATTCGATGTTTTTTTGAATTTCAGAAGATTTGGCGGTACGGGTTTCGTGGAAGCGTTTTGGTGGTGTGCACATTCGTGTATGTGCTTTTGACATTTTAAAGATAAACCATATATATATATATATATATATATATATATATATATATATATATATAAATAAATAAATAAATATATATATATATATATATATATATATATATATATATACATACATACATACATACACACACATACACACAAATCAATTGCTCCCTTTGGGAAAAAGTAAGGAGCGAGAGAGAGAGATAGAGACAGAAAGAGAGAGAAGATGAGAGATAGTGAGAGAGAAGGTTTCAACATAAAATTTAAACACGGATGCATTTTACTAGGTACAGGGCCAATACTGTAGGCTATAAAACTTACATTAAAAAATGAAAGAGGCAGGAACAATTTGAAACTCTTGCAAAGTGATAAGTGGAAGCATTTTGTCATCTAAAGAATCATTTCATTTTGAAAACCACCAACTGTCAGATAGTGAAGGAATTTAGGTAATACAAGCCTCAATAACACAAGAATGTGGCATGGATGCACACTCCTGAGGATTGATAATGCAGTTTTAATTACTTTTGGCTGCATTGGCTGTGCTCTGAATTATAGCTACTTTCTTTTTCCTAAAATGTGATACTTTCAATGGAACCACCTGTTATTCTTTGTTCTGGATGTGTTATTTTAATGAATTTATTCATTTAGTTGTGGTCCGACTCCGGCTACATATCATAAACCTAACATTACCAAGTCAGACCACATGATGTAAATAACCAAGAAGAACCTCATACTTCAGTCTAGTGTAGAGTTATTTAACCAATCAACCAACCAAAATCAAGAAGAAGAATGAGACTAGAGACTGCAAATACGAATTGTAAATGACGAATGATACAGAATATGTTTACAATCTTATTTCATGAAGGTGTATGCACAAGCCAGTAAGGCAAACAGGGAATTGGCGATTGCTTTACTTGCTTTAAGCACTAGAGGCCACTAAAGTGTCCATATATTACATTTATGGACTATCTTGATGTAAAATATGTCACTGCAGTAGATGCCATGATACACTGATATGGTTAATATGGTTGTCTGTTCAGTTTTCTGCCCCAGATGATGATTTCCTTTAAGTTCATGAATTAAAGTGAGACTTTCATGGAAGTAGCTACCCTCATAGAATGTATGAATCACAAGGCAGTGGAAGACACTTATGCAACTGGCACTGAACCAAAACAGAAAACCAGGGCCACCTGTACAAAACAAAAATAGGCATTAGCTACAAGAACTAGAGATTTGGAAGTGCACTCTCAATCACTCATTTTTATTTTATTTTTTTATTTTACTTTTGTTTATTTGGTTTGTCTTACTCAGTTTAGTTAAAAACCCTTTTCAGTAGAGGCCCAGGAAGAAACACATTATGAATATTTTAAAACAGATATTCAGTAATTGCATGAGCAGACATACGTTAACAATTACACATAAATTTGTTTATAAGAATCCATTCATATGAAATAAAGGCAACTATTACAGCATCTTGTGCATTTAGTAGAAGTTGAACATTGAGCATTTGAAGAGGTGAATTAATGGGCTTGTCAAATAGATAATAAATCTTGTGATTAGTGATTATAAATTCAAAGAAATGGAAGTGAGGAAATGAACTTGGTAGGACAGAAAATTTTGATATTGTATTTATCAGTAGAGGTATTAAATAGGTTCAGAGACAATTATATATAGCTAATATGAGGCTTATATTAGAAGTAAAGAGATGGGGGTGAGCAGTGTCACATAAACAATGTATATGGCTCAGAGTTGCTAGTAAAACTATTCAGGCATTAGTGGAAATTGGTGGTGGGACATGGGATTCTGAGTGAAGAAAAATGGTTTGAAGACATGGCAGTCCGAAGATGACAATGGGATGAATTCCAGGGAGATACAGCAGCACATCCACTGGTTTGATGGGTGAAGCTTTAATTGCATTTTAAATTAATTTGGATTCTGAATGGATTTCATGGTAGTTGGATGCTATTCCATAGTTTAGCTACACTATTTGAATACAGAGTCACCTGTAGTATTAGATGATTTACTTATAGTGAATAGTGATTTTACTCTAGCATAAAATTATATTGGGGTATAGTGTTGTTGTATTGTGGTAATTTGCTAAAGGCTGGGCAATTTTCTGGCTAAGGGCCAAGGTAGCATAGAGAGCACCAGAGGTGGCAGGTTTTCAAGACAGAGATGGAGGAGACACAGGTAGGTGTGCTTCAGTCAGCGATTAGATCAGGCAGTAGGGAATCTATTTTAAATAATCTGCCCAGTCTTTGACCATAGAGTTCAGGCAAGACCTTTAGTCCATTGTGGAGAAAGCTAGTTGCAGAAGATTTGATTCAGAAGGAAAATAAGAATGGGAACAGTGTGACCCATTACCCCAAGAATATAGCAGTATAGATGGTTACCTTGATTTTAGGGGCAAGGTAGACAGTATAAGCCTGCAAGAGTACATCCTGTGATGGAGCTGTGTTGTGTGGGTGGGGGCAGAGGAGGCAGCAACTGGCATGTGTTCGCACATTTAGGCAAAGAAGTGGCCCAAAATGACTTAGATGATGGTCAATCGGAAAGAAAGGCATAACATTTGTCTTCGGTGGTTTAGATAAAAATAGGACTTCAACTTCTAAAAAAAGTTTTAGACTAACTACTCCCTGTCTTATATTTTTCCAAGAATTATTAGAGAGTTAACTATTGTTTATCCATATAGGCAAGCTGTTGGAAGGGTATACTTTTACTGTAACAGACTGAAGATAGTCTTATTGCAAGTTTTGTGATATGTGCTCCTCCTGTGCAGGTAAGCATTCATCTTCAGTTTGCTTCAAGTCTCATAAACACTAGCAAGAAAATAAGCTATATGATAGCTGGAGACCACCATCATCATCATCATCATCATGAAGCACCTTTTCCCCATATTTTAAATGATGTCAGGGTGTCGTGTCAGCTGTCGCCATCTCTCTCACTCTATTTAATGCCATTCTCCTCACTTCTGTGGCACTCATGCCGGTTGCAGGTCTTCTCTCACACAATCCATCCAATTCTTTGCTGGATGCCCTCATTTCCTTTTCCCTTCTTAGTGTCTGTCCCAAATATTCTTCAACAGATTGCCTTCTGCTTTTCTGCACATTTGCCCAAACCACTGTAATCAGAACTCTAATCTTTTTCTGGAATTGGATCTACTTTGGTTTCTGCTCTTACATCTTCATTTCTTCATCAGTCCCACAGTGTGCATCCTACCAACCATCTTAGGCAGTTCATCTCCATCACCTCTAGATTCCGCATCTGCTCTGCTTTTACTGCCCATGTTTCTGTACCATACAGCAGTACTGGTCACACCACTGGTTTGTACACCTTACTTTTCAGTTCCTTTGGTATTCTTCTGTCATACACTGCACCAGATACTCTATGCCAATTAGCTGCAGCCCCTCTAATTCTAGCTTTGCCCTCCACATTTAGACTTCCCTTCTTCTCAACCACCCCTCCCACATACTTGAATTTGTTAACCTGTTCCACTATTTTCCCTTTTATCTCAGCTCTCAGCTTTTTCTGATTTCCCCCTTTTCCTGTCATTACAGTGGTCTTATCTGTAATCATTTTCATCTCATGTGCCTTCGGTTTTGCACTTCATTCCCTATCTTTTGCTGAAGTTCTTGCTTAAAGTCTGCCTGTAATGGCACATCGTCTGCATATAGCAACTTTGTTTGTCTGTCCCCTCTGACCTGTTTGCTAATGTAGCCCATCATCAGCATGAATAGCAGTGGGCTCAGAGCTGAACCCGTTTGCATACCAGCTCCTTGTATATAGCTTGCACTAATTCTACCAGTGTTTCTGGGACTTCGAACCCCTGCAGGACTGACCAAATCAGCTTTTTTGGACCTTGTCATATGCTTTCTCCAAATCTAGGAATGACCAGTTGGACTCTTTCTTTATCTCTAACATGTTTTCAGCTATCTGTCTCACAGCTAACATCAGGTAATTTGTGCTGTATCTTGATCTGAATCTGAACTGCTCATCTTCCATTTTACTTTCAACTACTCTGTGTATTCACTTATCAATCACCATCTTCAGAACTTTCATGCAATGTGACAGGAGTTTAATACCTCTGTACTGTGCACAGTTGTGAATGTTCCCTTTCTTCTTGAAAACTGGAGCTAATATGCCTATTCTCCAGTCATCTGGGATATACCTTTCCCTCCACAGTGCTATGAGTACCCTCAGGAGCCATTTTCCCTCATTTCAGCCAACATCTTTATCATATCTGCTGTGACCTCATCTGAGCCTGCTGCGTTCCCTGACTTCATTTTTCTTAGTGTTGTTCTTAATTCTTCTGTGGTGAGCCCCTCTTCTTCTCTCATCATAGGCTGTGTCTGGGCAGTACAGTGTCTGTGATTACTTTGCAATCACTGGTTCTATCCAAGTGCCCTTTCCTTATTAGAAGGATGTCTTGCTTCATGGGTCATAAACTCTGGCAGGAAAATAAGCAATATGATAGCCGGAGACAATGTAAGGTCTTAACAAAAAAAAAAAAAAAAAATGAACCAGGTAAATAAAAACAAAGAACATCTGGTGACTAATTATTTCCCCAGTGGATGAATGCCAGTCTTAAGACAGAAGTGGCAAACTTCATGACACACATGCAGATGGACAATAGAGGTATGACTGCTGAATCCTACACAAATGCACTTTATAAGCACTTACACGAGTGCATGGATCACGCTATCCCTAACAGAACCATGATGCTATCCTCCAAAAATAGGAAGCCAATTTGGTGGTCCCCTGCCATAAACAAACTCTATAACAGAAGAAAGAAACTGTTGCAAAAAAGAGTAAAATCCCATGACTGGAAGAACTCCCTGGTCAGCCTCAGTAAGAAGCTGCGATCCCTCATAAAATCCTCCAAAGCGTGTTATGAAAACAAAATTGCCACTGATTCTAAAGACAACCACAACGCATTCTATAGCTATGTCAAGAATCTCAATGGCAACACTCAGATCTGCTCTGAGTTACAGCACAATGGCACTAAATACACATAACCAACTGATATTGCCAACATCCTGGCAGATAGGTTCAGTGCTAACTTTAACCCCCCCACCCCCTAAAGGGCCCATCTCTATACCGAAAGAATGCAAAGCTCCTGTAATCACGGCTGCACAGGTAAAAAACACACTCTCCAAAGCCAAGAACACAGCATCCATGGGACCTAACAACATACCAGGCTGCATTCTACATGAACTACAGAATGAAATGGCACCCCACCTAAGCACCATGGTCAATCATAGCCTCACCTCAGGCTTTGTGCCCACTGAATGGCACACAGCGACGGTTATCCCACTCCACAAAGGGGGAGCCACCACGGACCCTGGGAACTACCACCCCATTAGCCTAACGAGCCTGGTCTGCAAGGCCATGGAATGTATTGTGGTTATTCAACATATTATTAATGATGTACAAGGTAGGGTTACTCCTGAACATTTAGATGCATGTGAACTACGTTGGCAGTTGAGGTTGAATGCCATCGTTTACCCAGGTATAAATGAATGCACAAGTTTATCGAAAATATGTTCTTTATAGATTGTTTTTTACAGATTGTTTTATATGTTATTTAAGTGCACAACTATTTATTACCAAGTATATTAAGCATTTTTACATATTTAGGGTATGGGTGTTTTTAAATGGAATGAAATAAAATTGAGTAATCGATTAATTAGGAAGGGTATAAAAGGGAAGTGTTAAGAAAGGGAGTTGTTCTGATGAAGTCTGATTCATGTAACAGATGAAAGTGCTCAAATGTATGTTCTAAATAAACCTGTGTTTTGGATTACCTTGTTTTTTTTTTTCTGCTGGTGTGTACCCATTTGGTTGTCTACTGTCATGGAACTTATAAACAAAGACATTGGTAATCTCCAAACTCTGAATCCCACCCAGTTTGGGTTTGTAAAAGGCAGATCACGTCTCCTAAACCTGATTCGACTTCTTTGAAGCAGTCACCAAAGCCGTAGACGAGGGTAAGGTGGTTCACACAGCCTATCTAGATCTCGCCAAGGCTTTTGACACCATCCCCCACTCTGAAATTATAGATAAACTCACTAAACTAGGTATAAATCCCTATGTCACAAGATGGGTTGCCAACTGGCTCACTGACAGAACCCACACTGTGAAAGCAGCAGACTCCAAATCCGACTTCAGACTAGTGACATATGGAGTACTTCAGGGTTCAGTCCTGGGTTCTCTACTGTTTGGTATCTACTTTTCTGAAGTACAGGCAAACACAGAAGGTCAGATGAAGTTCGCAGATGACTGCAAACTAGGAACCATAACTGAAACACCTAACAATGTGGACATCCTACAAAAGGGCCTCATTGAGACAGATGCCTGGTGTCAAAGCCATTGCCTCAAGCTCAATGCCAAAATGTGCACTGTCATCCCCTTTGGTAAAAACTCTGTACCCATGAGCCACCACATATGTGGTAGTCAACACCGATAATGTGATGAGACCTTGGGACATAGGTGGACAGTAGTCTCTCCTTTGATAATCACATTGTCACAGTAGTCAGAAAATCCTTCTACGTGGCACACCTCATCACAAAAGGTTTCTCATCCAGTAAAAAAGAGGCCATTGTTCCCCTCTACTTGTCACTCATTAGACCCATTATAGAGTACAATGCCCCTTTTGGTATGTACCTCACAAGACATCTACAACAACTGGAAAGGCCACAGAAATACCTCACAAAGAGGATTACCAGCCTCAAACAGATGCCATACTCAGACCATCTCAAAAAACTCCAGCTTTACTCCATTGCATATCGCCTACTCAGAGGTGATCTCTGCCTAACATACAAAGCTATGTCAAACCTGGAGCTGTTGGGCATACTCCACTTAAAGAAATCCCAATCCCTCCGAGCTACACGCTATAGGGACCTAAACCTTGTCACCACAATAAACAGAACATGCTGGAGGGATAGATTCCTGTCTCAGTGACTTCCAATACTCTGGAACAAACAGCCTATCTATATCAAACAAAGCTCCTCATTAGCACTCTTCAAGAAAAATCTTGATGACTGGATGGGAAATAGGAAATTCAGCCTGGGGATCACCTCTGTGGCTCTGCTCGACAGAGGCACAATAAAATAATGTTCTTGGGTGGCGAAAGCCAGGGTACCTTTTTGGCTAGGCTTGTATAGGCCCTAGGGCTGATAGCCAGGTCTATATTAGAACACCGAAGTTTCAAAACTTTGAATGTTCTAATATTGACACCTATTCAGCGAAAGCTGAAAATATCGAAGCAACAGAAAAACAATTTTTTTCCTAGAGTAAGAATTTGGTTGTCCGTTTCGGTTGCTTCGGTATTTTCAGCGCTGCGGTGGAAAGGTACGGGTCAGGTTCAGGCAAGTGTGTGATTGAGTACGGGTTAGGTTAGTTAGGGTTAGGGTGCTGGTTAGGTATGTGTTCAATTGTGTGGACGTGAGGGTTAGGGCGGGTTAGGTGAGTTATGGTTAGGGAGCGGGTTAGGTATATGTGCAATTGTGTGGATGTAAGGGTTAGGGTGGGTTAGGTGAGTTTGGGTTAGGGTGCAGGTCAGATAAGTGTGCGATTGTGTGGACGTGAGGGTTAGGGCTAGGTAGGTGAGTTAGGGTTAGAGCGCGGGTGAGGAGAGTGTGCGATAGTGACGAACCTTAGGGTTAGGGTTTGGGTTAAGGTAAGTGGATAGTTAGTGGTGTGTGTATAGTTTAGTGTAGGGTTAGGTGTAAGATTTTAGGTGTATGTGTGTGGATTGCTGTTTGTTTGGTGTGCTTCTGTTGTGTATATGTGTTTTGGAACAGCAAATGTTTTCCCTAGGAAAACAATTCACTGTTCTGTATGTTCAGTGTTTTCAGTTTTTACTGAATAGGGTTTGATATTAGAACATTTGAAGTTTTGAAACTTTGATATTCTAATATAGACCCTGATAGCCTAGTACCTACCTGTGAACAGTGGCTGCATATAATCAGTGTTACCTTTGGGAGACAGATATACACTTCAGCTAGCCAGAGACTTTAATGAAGACTTTGGCATTCAAGCTGAGAGCAGACTCCCTTGATGGAAAGCATCTAAGAATTTAAAATCAGTCATAAGTACAGAGAATATACCATAGTCTCTGGCTGATAAAGACATTTAAAAAGGTAGGGCAGTAAACCAAGTGACTGTCCATCCCTAATAAATCTAACATAGTCTAACCACCAAACTAGGACTCTTCGCTCTCTGATAAAGCCCTACTACTTATATCCAAACCTATTAGCTCAGATGGCTGTTCCCTGTACTCTCACATAGTGTCCAAAACCTGGAACTCCATCACCTAACAGATAGGCAAGAACCATCACTAAAGTTTTTCAAGCTTCAACTGAAAACACACCTACTCATCTCTAGGCACTGCAAATGCCCTCTACCCAATTAAATCATTCCTCTCACCACTAACTGCTCTACTTGATGAGCTCTTTATCTCTTATAAAAAAGAGTAATTGCATAAAATTACAACCTATAATATGTCTGAATACAATAATTTAATGAACAACTGCCATTATCAGACTATACCTGTTTGTGTATAATTCAGTTACTGATTTCTTGCTGTCCATGTTTATGTATATACCCTGTAAAACTGCCACTTTCCATGCGTAAGTATAGAGTATCTATGCTAAATGCCATTGTCAGTGTTCAATTAATAATAATTGTCAGTGTTGAATTCAATAAGTGTTCAATCTTATTGTACTGGAGTCTTTTCTCCCAGGGTCTTGACTGAAAATGGGTTTTCAGTCTAGTCAGACTTTCTCAGTAAACAAAAAGCAGTAAATAAATAAATAAATGATCCGGTTAAAGGATCTTCATTGGACAGAGTCGAGCATCCTTTCTAGGGCTGGCATCTAAGATGACAGAAGGCAATTGTATAGTTTAACACTTGTTGTACCCTCTGCAAATCTCCCTGAATGATTCCATCCCAAATTAAAATAGAACAAAGATGTGCACATGTTAATATAATGACATGTACTTAATATCACTCAGGAATAATGACTGCCTTACTAAGCTGGATAATAAGATAACATTTTAAATGCCTTTTTCCGCAGGGCAATGCTCTGTTTGTTAGAACAGCAGAAAAACTTATTTTGAATGGTTTAGCAATTGGTTGTAGAACATTTGGATGACTGGACAACCTAAATGTGTGGCTCTTCACAACTTACAATATTTGGTTTTAATTTCTGAAAGCAATGATCAAGATCTGCTAAACAAAAATTAATTTCAGTCCTTCTGTGGTGTACTTGTGCAGAGATGGCTACAGCATCATTCAAAATTCTGCACTTCATAGACACTGAGATGGATGTCACCTCCTATTACAACACTGCTTACAAAATGACAAGAACTATAAGATATGTCTAGGACTGGAAGCTCGGGGTAATGGAACTGTTGGATCACCTTACCATCATTTGTAAGGCTATTGATTTAGGAAAGACTTATTGCACAGCTCAATGTAAGTTGTGGGGCTCTAAACCCTCAGAAGATGATAAGTCATTATGGAATGGATTCACTATACAATCTTGAAATACTGAAATATCGAATTTCAGTATCTCAAGACTGTATAGCTGAAAATCCACATAACTGAAAACCCACAACCGCGAAAATCAATATCGCGACCATACACATGCACACACCATCACACAAACAAATACACCTACCTAACTACACTACAAGAAACAAATCAACAAACACAATATAACATACAAACACACCTACCCTACCTATAAGCAGTGGTCACATGACCACACTGAAGGGAAAGCAACAAAATAAGACAAAATAATTGTTATGTAGCTCTTGACTATTCTGGCCCCTTTTGGTATTTGAAAAGAAAACTGTGAAACAAAGAGGGAACTTTTTATCTGATCACAGAGATGCAGGAACAATGTTATATTGCTTCAAACAATAGATCTAGGAAACGCTGGGGGTCAGTTAAGCAAATCTATTAGAGCTCTTAAGGTTGTGTCTCTCACAGAGGGCATGTAATGCATCCACTATTGATAACACTGTAGGTGATGCACATTTAGAGATGCAGGTATTTGGACAATTGAGAGATCCAGAAATTCATAGAGAAAAAAGGAGTAATTTTGTATAACCTGACCACAACACGGGATCTTGGAATGTTGATCTGCTTTATGGATGAGAGGTTTAATAACAGAATGCCTTGGATGTATGTAGCAGCTACACACCCTCTGTTACTATAACAAGGCTGACCTGTTATCACAGAAGAATTGACTATAATTAGAATGATTATGGGATGTTTTAGACAACAAAGCAAAAAACATAAAATAGAAATAAACATGGCAATCTCATCACTGGGGTTACTGTTAGTCTGTTTGCAGATGCTGACTTGGGATTCATGGCAAGTACATGTTTCAGATTGTTATATATAACTATATGTTTTGGTGCCTTTAGAGTATGGAAAGCTTGTGGTGGAATGTAAGAGGTCCTTCTACCTGTCATGGGGCAGATCATGTTGTAGAGGCCAGGAAGTGATAGTACTGAAGACATCATAGACTGATCAAGAGGTGTGTGGGGAGGGGCAGATTTTATTTCAAAACATGAAGGTTTAACCATTTGTAAAACTTGCAGTTGGAAAATTTGAGCTCTGTGGTATATACAGTAAATCCTTTTGTATCCCAGTAGTTGTCCACAAGGATGTCGTATTTGCCTCCGGGGTCTAACTGGCTTCTATCCTTCATTATGTTGTACTAAAATCAAGTATAAAAACAAAATTGAACTAAGGAACTTGGGATTCAGAGCAGATTGAAATCACATGTAAAGATGCATGACACTGGAAGTCTAATGCACCGAGCAAAAGTATTGACCTGCCAAGATGGATAAGGATGTAACTGCAGCACAGAGGATGAGAGATCAATTAACATGCCAGCTGAGGAACTAGTGGGGGAGCATGGGAATAAAAGGCTGATATTAGTTTAATCAATCTGGGGACAGTGAATTAGTTCAACCCATGGCATGGCTGGCTGGTACAGAAGGACATGGCATGCAGCAATCCATTTGAGATATCTGTACCCAATAGGCTGTGCATTGCAGAGTAGCTGCATTTGACAGGTGCATAGGAATGTCAGCCATGTAGTGACAGCGTATGAATCTATAGACATCAGACTTCCACTGGGAAAACATGTAAATCAATGAAAAAGCATCCACAGCTCCCAATAGTAATTCTAAATCCCAGAATTATGGAAAAATTAAGCTAATGGAGAACAGCAAATATCAACAATCACAGGTCTCTTTTAAAGTTATTTTTTTACCCATGGGCTTCTCCTCTGCACCATCTACAAGTCCACTATGTATATACTAAGTCCCAGATTACCATAAACTGAACTGGAAACACAGCAATCTCAGACTTACTTTAAGTCCTTATTTTTGCATATTAAGTCTTGTTATTCCAGGTTTTACACTTACTATAAGTTCCCATGTTTACACATTTAGTCTCTGTCCAGGAGTCACAAGTGATGGAATTTAAAACTGTTGCCAGAATACACCCTTCATGCTTGCCTGTATGACAACCCAACCCATGCAATAATCAGCACTCAGTCCAGCACTCTGGGTACTATAAAGAATGAAAGGGCAATTGGATGGAAAGAGCTAGGTGGTCTTCAAGCATGAGATGCAAATGTAACTTAAGAAAAAAGTAATGAAATGGTTGCAACTAAAAATATTGTTGTCTATTTCATCAATGGACTGAATAGGAAGTGATTCATTAGAGATTCATGCAATGAGTTGTGGCTAAAGGTATGGAAATAGCTAGAAGGTTTATGTCTCGGATTCATCTGCAGACCTTTCAGATCAGTTAGTCCAACAGATGGACATATGTGAGACACAGTCCCTATGTAATATAATTCAGCTGGCAAACCACCAATGTGCACCAGATACTGTTGTAATTCATTTGAGACGTAGCACTTTTAACAATGTGTCTAGTTTATAATTACATAGGCACAGTCTGAAAGATGGGAATGTGATTCACAGTCAGTGGCCACACTGTGTAATATTGTATTGAATGAGCTTACCTAGAAGTGTATGGAAAGAAGCCAGAAAGGAGGAAGCTCTTAACATCAGTAGCGCATAGCCTGGGGAGTATAATAGAAAGGACATCTAGTCTGGACTGCAGCAGTGTCACTGCTCACCTGCTTGGTGTCTTGCTGCAGCATGTCTATTTCCAGAAGGTGAATGCATGATTTCAGCAGAATGGTAAATGTTTTTATCAAGCCTGCTTGTCTAAAAGGGATCAGATAGGGCAGTGCAGAGTCCTGGTTAAGAAAGGCAAGATGACAGGTGAGGATAGGGCCACTTTAAATTTAATAAACTATTTCCTCTGTCTGGATCTGTTCTGACATAAAACTGGAGAAAAATAGCTTGGACAACATCACGCTATTCAAAGAAAGTAAGCAGGCCTGGTATCATTTGCTATATCAAACAAAATAATGCTGTTCATATCATCAGCTGGGGTTATTGTCTCATGCACAGTTGTCCTAAAACATTTGCGAGAAGCAAATCTTTCTTGGAGTGGTTTAGTTTGGTGGGCATGTTAAAAGCTTGGTGGCATCAGTTTTGAAGCTGAAGCTAGGTTGGAGGAATCAGCTGATTAACAGCAGGGTTAAGAGATGAGAGAAATGCATTCTCAGAGATGACTGACAGGAACCTGAATGACACAACTGGGACAGAGAGTGTTTTGGGACAGTGATGAAAGTGAATAAAAGGGAGACGAGGTGGAGGCTGGGTTAATGGAAGTCAGGCAAGTTAAGATACTGCTTCTTCTTTGCTAACAAGAGCCCTCTGATGTGTTCACTCATTAATGCAAACAACTAGGAATATCTACATGAGGCAGATTGCCTGGGGTCAGGTAAAAGGATACAGTAAGAACCTATGCCACATAAGGGGTGGCCTAATTTGACTTTGTGTCAGGGTCCACAGCTCGGCCATGGAACACAAATTGCCACATAATAAGCTGAAAGGTTAAGCTAGAAGCCTGTTTTCCAGATGCCTAAAGGGCTAGTATTTGGTGTCGGTAGCTTATCTCAGCCATCCTTATGGCCAACAAAATGCTAATTTTGCTGCTGTAGCTGCTTAGTGGACTGTTTTCTGGCTGTAACACATTTGCTGCCCAGAAGGTGAGTCTGTGATTTCAGGACACCAGTAACTAGTTTCAACAAGCCTGGTCAAAATGTAACAGCTAAAGGGAATCAGAAAGAAATGAACACAGTGAGAGTATGAAATTCAAGATGATAGCTAGGAGCATAGTTAGGTTAGGTCTCACATGCAGTTATGTTTGCCAAGAGTAGCATGACTTAAAACTGGAAAATACATTAGATAATATCATACTACCAAAATAATGTAAATGTTTACTGCCCATTTGCTGTTTTCAAGTACATAGAACTGTTTGCATCACTGGGTGTCATTATATTGTCTTGCATAGCTTTCATGAGTGCTTTTGATTAGCATCATCATGGCAGACATTAGACATACTACAAAATATGCATGAAAACACTGAGTGACACTATGAAAACAGTGAGTGGCACTATGAAAACAGTGAGTGGCACTATGAAAACAGTGAGTGACACTATGAAAACAGTGAGTGACACTATGAAAACAGTGAGTGACACTATGAAAACAGTGAGTGGCACTATGAAAACAGTGAGTGGCACTATGAAAACAGTGAGTGGCACTATGAAAACAGTGAGTGACACTATGAAAACACTGAGTGACACTATGAAAACACTGAGTGACACTATGAAAACACTGAGTGACACTATGAAAACACTGAGTGACACTATGAAAACAGTGAGTGGCACTCTTGCCTCCTTCAAGACTAACCTTGATTAGGTTGGAGCCTACAAGTTCATCCCTGATCTATCATGTTTTCCCTTCTAGGAATTAGAGGCACATCTTAATAGCGGTATTTGGCAAGGTACTCATGGTCTTCAGACTTACTTGCTTTGTAGTTCCTATGATCCTTTAAAAATTTTAAGTTTAGCAAAGACAGATTTCTACAGTTCAAGAATACTTTGACTGTTGTCTTCATGTAACTGTACTACATCTGGAAATTTGAGTACAGATCTATGTAGAGGAAATAATGAGCATTTTTGTGCAAGTCACTTTCACAATTCTGCACAGTTTGCTGTATCTGTTCAACATCTAAGGCCAATAAAGACCACCAGAAACTTCCTTATTTACATTTAGTCATGCCTAGTGGCAAATCATGGATTATATTTATCTTGACTTCTTACAGCCATATAAGAATAGCGACTCTCTCACCTTTGAATAATAAGCCTTAAATACAATCTTGCTATGGAAAACAAATGTTTGGATGTAATGGCTAAGCTTTATCTGTCTATTCTGTCATTATTACATCATATAGCAACCATAGTTCAAAGTCTTCTCTTATAAACCTTTAAGCTCTTCTAGCTTCTCAGCAGACATTCACTGTTGGAAACTTCTGGGTTCTGGCTAGTGTGATTCTCAAACAATCTGTAAATATATCGCTGATCGATAAGTATATTTCCTGACATTTTAACCTTTCAGAGTTCTGCATTGTCTTAATTTTGCCTGACTGAATTGTTTTATATATTTTCTGGCATTGTTTTCTGTTCTCATCTGTCCTGAAACTGCTTACCCCCTATTTCTGAGTTGGGGTTTATAAAACTGGTCTAACAGCTTCTGTGTTATCTGATTGCTTCAAGGCTTGCTGATTTAAAAATAGTTTCTGTTTGTAAATTCTTGCATTCACTGTTGGAAACTCCTGGGTTCTAGCTAGTGTGATTCTCAAACAATCTGGAAATATATCGCTGATTGATAGGTATATTTCTTGAAATTTTAACCTTTCAGAGTTCTGCATTGTCTTAATTTTGCCTGACTGAATTGTTTTATATATTTTCTGGCATTCTTTTCTGTTCTCGTCTGTCCTGAAACTGGTTCCCCCCCAACCCTACTCTTGTGGTGTTGTTATAGTTGGTGGCTTTGCAGTTGCCCGCCCCTACTGTAAATTTGATCTGGGATACCCCTCCCAGGCTGGTGTTCACTCTACTTAATACAGAGAGAACATCTGAGAAGGCCATCCCACTTAGGTTCTTAACCTCTGCTCCTCCTTCCTCTCTTCCTCTCTCCTTGCACGTTACTAAAAAAAAAAAAAAAAAAAAACCAAATTGCATTTTATTTTGCTTTTGCCTCTTCTTAAAAGTACTCATTTGTATTTATTTTGCTGTCTTTATTACTCCTTGGTAGTAGCCTGATTAAATTGTAACTGTTATCTAAGCCTTTTGGTTTATGCACTTGGGCTTCAGACCAGTTGTTTTACATTAAGAAGGTTTGTGGTCTGCACTCTTGTGGGAGGAGAGGTTAGATTCTGCCCATCTGAGCTGGGAATTCCTGGTTAAAGGATTATTGTGGCTGCTTATTTGAACTGTTTCTTTCTGAAATTGGTGCACCTTGTTTGCTGTAGCATAGACTAGATTCAGGCATGCCAAATCTACCTTTGATTGTATCACTTGAGCACTAATCCAGGCCATCTTTTTTTGGAGAAGGCTCCCCTGCACCCTAGTAGCAGGAGTGTGCAGTTAGAACTTGTCTGATTGAAGACTGCTGGTACAGGGCTCAGTTTTGAGCTTTTTTACTGGTTAACTGGGTAATTTGTTTAAATCAGTTTGCTTGTTTTCTATTGTTATATAAAAATTGCACTTTATTCATCTGCTTTTACTGTATTTGTGTTTCTTCCTACTTTATTGCATTTATTCTGCTGCATTTATTACTGCTTGTTAGTAGCCTGATTAAATTGTAAATGTTATTCTAAGCCTTTGGTTGAAGCACTTGGGCTTCAGACCAGTTGTTTTACATTAAGAAGGTTTGTGGTCTGCACTGTTGTGGCAGGATAAGGTAGCTTACATCCTTCTAAGTTGGGAGTTGCTGATTGAAGGCTTAGTGTCTGTTATTCTAAAAGTGTATTAGTTCTGGTTTAAGCACTTGGGCTTCGGGCCAGTTATTTTACATTAGGAAGATGTGGTCTGCACTCTTGTGGGAGGAGAGGGTAGATTCTGCCCTTTTGAGCTGGGAGTTTCTGGTTAAAGGCTTATTGTGCCTGCTTATTTTAATTGTTTCTTTCTGAAATTGGTACACCTTGTTTGCTGTAGCATAGACTAAATTCAGACCTGCTGAATCTAGCTTTGTTTGTATAACTTGAGCACTAATCCAGACCATCTTTTTTTGGAGAAGGTACCTAGCACCCTAGTGGCAGGAGTGTGCAGTTAGAACTTGTCTGATCGAAGACTGCTGGAACAGGGCTCAGTTTTTAGCTTTTTATTGGTTAATTTGTTTAAATCAGTTTGCTCATTTGCTACTGTTATATATAAAAAAAAATACACTTTATGCATCACCACTTAGCTAGCGTTAAACTATTCCTGGTGCCATAAAGTCTGGTCTTCAAATTTTCCCTTAAAACTAGCCAGTTTTTTAGATTTAGCACTCAAATTTGTTTCTTTGAACTCAGCAGTTGTTCAGAACTCGTTGTAAGCACTAAATAAGCTACAAATTACTACAGCACTCAACTTTCCTCACTTGTCTAGAGGAAAACATTTTTTAGTACTTAAAAAATAAGCACCTATCCAGGCATGTCTAAGGGTCAGCTCCCAGTGTTTTCTCCTGTCTACCTGATGAATCTGGGCATCTTGGGGCAATGCAACAATTGCCTCATGTACACAGACAACCCTCTCCTCCTACCACCCAACACTGCAACCTGTGAGAGATGCACTTATATAGCCAAACTGGAAGCAAAGCTCTCTTCACACAAGAGTGGACTAGACAGTCAAGAGGAGAAGGAAAACACTTGCACCACACCACACTCATCACATAGTCCCTCAAAACCTACACCACCAAAACACACACATAGCAACACAAAACACACACCTGCATTCACGGAGGCTCTCAATTAAAATCTGCTCAAGCAAAAGAGACCTCCAAAGCAGAAGCACATGCAACCTCCACCCCCTCCCAACACAACCCAAATGACACATAGGCTACAAACTTAGTGTGCCACTCAACCACAGCCCATAAGGCATAACAATGTACCCAACACTCTAGTCATAGGTGACTCTATAGTCAGGCACACTGATGTTCCACTCACCAGGCTAAACAAGGAGAAAGTCAGTTGCCTGTCAGGTGCCAGGATCCGCCACATAATGTACGCACTCAGGTCACTCCACAACAAGCACAAATATGACTCCGTCATTGTCCATGTTGGTGTGAATGACCTGAGACATACCTCCCTGGGTTACATGAAAAGAGACATGGAGAAGCTCTCCGATCTTGTAGCCCAGGCAGGTATGACCCTAGCCCTGAGTAGCATCCTGCCATCATCCAGAATGATACTACAGTACAAGGACAAAATGATTGACTTCAACAATTGGCTAAGCTTCTGGTGTCATTCTAAGGGGATCCAATGGTCTGTCTGCCTGGGATGACATGATCGACAGACCACGATGCTTTGCCAGAGATGGCCTACTCCTGTTGCTCTTGGGATTCCAGATACTGGCTAAGGCTCTTGCCACCCCTATAGTGCCTTTTTTAGGCAAGGTTCAAATGACAAATTTACCAATGTAACAGGTACAAGCAAGCAAAATCTGAGGGTAATGCTACTCAATGCTAGAAGTCTAAACCTCAAAATGCATTCACTCGGGGCACTCCTTAAAATGGAGAACATTGACATCTGTGCAGTGACAGAAACCTAGTTCAAGGCTCCAGAGAGCACCCCTGCATTACCAGGCTATAATTCATACCACACCTTTCGGCCACCTAACCTGGACTGAAAGACTAAAGGTGGATGCCTGTCCATATTCATTAAGGATGTCCACACCTCCAGGCTAGTTGCTCAGCATAATGCTTCCGAGATTATCCAAGTGCAACTAACCCTTGGCAAGACAGCAATCCAAACTGTAACTTGCTACAGATCCCCCACCATGACCCAGGATTCTCACTCCTCATTTCTTGATACACTGGAAAATATTAGGGTACAACCCAACACCCTAATAATGGGCAATTTCAACTACCCCCACCATTAACTGGGAAAACTACTCATGTATCAACTCTTTTGCTTAACGTTTTCTGGACTTCATAAATTCCAATGACTTGGATCAACTTATCCACACCCCCACCAGGAGCAGCAATATCCTAGACCTGGTCATTACCAACATGGGCAACCGGTGTTCCACACCAGAGGTCAATTCCTCGTTGGTCAGATCCGACCACAAGCTAATCAGCCTAGACATCCGCATCCCGCCCCCACCCTCCGTTAGGGAAACCACTGTAAAAAAATTCTCCAAAGCTATCTTCACTCTTCTTAAGACAGAAGTAGCAAAATTCACAACACCCGTGTAGACGGACAATAGAGGTATGACTGCTGAATCCTACACAAATGCACTTTATAAGCACTTACACGAGTGCATGGATCATGCTATCCCTAACAGAACCAAGATGCTATCCTCCAAAAAAAGGAAGCCAATCTGGTGGTCCCCTGCCATAAACAAACTCTACAACAGAAGAAAGAAACTGTTGCAAAAAAGAGTAAAATCCCATGACTGGAAGAACTCCCTGGTCAGCCTCAGTAAGAAGCTGAGATCCCTCATAAAATCCTCCAAAGCTAGTTATGAAAACAAAATTGCTACTTATTCTAAAGACAACCACAAAGCATTCGATAGCTATGTAAAGAATCTCAATGGCAACACTCAGATCTACTCTGAGTTACAGCACAATGGCACTAAATATACAGAACCAAATGATATTGCCAACATCCTGGCAGATAGGTTCAGTGCTAACTTTACCCCCCCACCCCTTAAAGGGCCCATATCTATACCAGGAGAATGAAAAGTTCCTGTAATCACGGCTGCACAGGTAAAATCCACACTCTCCAAAGCCAAGAACACAGCATCCATGGGACCTGACAACATCCCAGGCTGCATTCTACATGAACTACAGACTGAACTGGCCCCCCACCTAAGCATCATGTTCAATCATAGCCTCACCTAAGACCTTGTGCCCACTGAATGGCGCACAGTGACGGTTAACACTCCACAAAGGGGGAGCCACCACGGACCCCGGGAACTACCGCCCCATTAGCCTAACGAGCCTGGTCTGCAAGGCCATGGAACGTATCATCATGGAACTTATAAACAAAGACATTGGTAATCTCCAAACTCCGGACCCCCCCAGTTCAGGTTTGTAAAAGGCAGATCATGTCTCCTAAACCTGATTGACTTCTTTGAAGCAGTCACCAAAGCTGTAGACGAGGGTAAGGTGGTTCACACAGCCTATCTAGATCTCGCCAAGGCTTTTGACACCATCCCCCACTCCAGAATTACAGATAAACTCACTAAACTAGGTATAAATCCCTATGTCACAAGATGGGTTGTAAACTGGCTCACTGACAGAACCAACACTGTGAAAGTAGCAGACTCCAAATCCGACTTCAGACCAGTGACTAGTGGAGTACCACAGGGTTCAGTCCTGGGTCCTCTCCTGTTTGATATCTACTTTTCTGAAGTACAGGCTAACACAGAAAGTCTTTGGCTATTGAAGTTCACAGATGACTGCAAACTAGGAGCCATAATTGAAACTCCTAACGATGTGGACATCCTACAAAAGGGCCTCACTAAGACAGATGCCTGGTGTCAAAGCTATGGCCTCAAGCTCAATGCCAAAAAGTGCATTGTCATCACCTTTGGTAAAAACTCTGTACCAGTGAGCTACCACATAGGTGGTAGTCTACTTAACACCAGAAGTGTGCTAAGAGACCTTGGGACACAGGTGGACAGTAGTCTCTCCTTTGATAATCACAATGCCACAGTAGTCAGGAAATCCTTCTACGTGACACACCTCATCACAAAAGGTTTCTCATCCAGGAAAAAAGAGGTCATTGTTCCCCTCTACTCATCACTCATTAGAGTCATTATAGAGTACAACACCCCTTTTGATATGTACCTCACAAGACATCTACAACAACTGGAAAGGCTGCAGAAATACCTCACAAAGAGGATTACTAGCCTCAAACAGATGCCCTATGCAGACCATCTCAAAAACCTCCAGCTTTACTCCATTGCATATCGCCTACTCAGAGGCGATCTCTGCCTAACATACAAAGCTATGTCAAACCCAGAGCTGATGGACATGCTCCACTTAAAGAAATCCCAATCCCTCTGAGCTACACACTCTAGGGACCTAAACCTTGTCACCACAATAAACAGAACATGCTGGAGGGATAGATTCCTGTCCCAGAGACTTCCTATACTCCAGAACAAACTACCTATCTATATCAAACAAAGCTCCTCATTAGCACTCTTCAAAAAAAAATCATGATGATTGGATGGGAAATAGGAAATTCACCCCAGGGATCACCTCTGTGGCTCTGCTTGACAGGGGCACAGGAAAATAATTTTATTGGGTGGCGAAAGCCAGGGTACCTTTTTGGCTAGGCTCGTATAGGCCCTAGGGCCGATATCTTAATACCTACCTATGAACCTATGAACTTATAGGCATTTCAGAAGCAATTCATAGTACTTCCAGATATTTCACAAGTAAATCTTCCCTAAACTCGCAGAGATAATCTCTGCTTAGGCCGTCAGCTACAATCTGTGATTTCACAAATTCTACCTCTCCCTCTTCAAATTTAAGTGATGTGCACCCCATTCTCTTTGTCAAATCTTTGATATTTTATTTTATTTGTATTTGTTTTTTGGTGTAGAACACTGATCTCTATAGACGTTTTGAGCTGTGTCTAGTTAAGTGACTTACTCAGAGTCATACATTTAGGTAGTGGAGGCTGAAGGAATCAAACCTTGCACCACTGGACCACAGGGAGCAATTTAACAGGTCCTTAATCATCTAGGCCAACTGCCAGACAGATATAATTTTAGCATCAGTATTTAGTAACAACGTAGACCTGTATCCTGATTTATCTTGCTCCTCCTCTTTCCTACTTGAAATTACTACTTTCACCACTCTCATTGAGGATGGCATGTTTCCCTCTCTGATACACTGATTATACACGATTGCCAGCTCTTTCCCTACTTGCCATATGATTCTGACAGGCTCCTACATAAGTACTAGGCTAGCTGCAATTGCATGCCATTTTGACCCTAGCCAATTTCTCTTTTTGTGCTTGAAATAACCTACCCCATGTGGTTATAGATTGGCTTTATGATAAATTCTAATAATAAGTCATGTGATAAATTCTCCTGGAAATCCATATATGCTAATTGCTCTGTCTTCATTGGTTCTGCATCTGACTTCTGGACATCTGGACATTATCACCATTCTCCTTCAATTCAGGATTTCATTATCTTTACTCAGCAGCTCTTCCCATATGAGAAAGGAAGCAATTTTTTTCTAAATTTATTCAAAATCTCATAAAGTTCTACAAGCAAAAATATTGCTGCCTGCAACTGCAACAGGGATACAGGAAAGAGTTCATTTGATATGTAACTGCTTTTCCCGATTCCTTCCCAGTTTTCCTTAATACTTGCTCCAGATCCTATATTTGCTTTTCTACTCTCTTTCTTTTTCTAATCTGATACCTCTATCATTCTTTCTCTTCATGCATCCTTCAAATATTGCAGCAGATTCCTCCAATGTTTCTTTATCCTCTTCATTTTGTGTTATTCCCTTACTGCTTGCCTCTCTGCTTTCCATTTCCATTCTATTTCCAAGACCTTACTCTCATCCTCATCACCTTACCACTAGTCTTCAATATTATGTGAATAAGCTTAAATGTACTCCTTCCATAATTTCATCTTTATTCCCCTAGCGACAAGCATCAAGCCTCAATAGAAAGTATCAGTATTGCTGGCCTGTAGAGTCTCATTCATGGAGAAGCTAAAATGTTCACCCTTCAATGGCTACACCTCTGAATATTTATACACTTTTACCTCTCTGGGTCCCCTACGTTTCATCTGCTTTGTAACATGATGTTGGCTTTCTTCACACAGTTATGTTATCTAACATCACATAAAGATTCCATCCCTGTTACTTGTAGGATCACCCTCTCTTCTAACTCTTCCCATTCCTTAAAAATATTTTATAAGCTTTCAATATAGCTTTACTAGGTCCATATATGTTTCTTATCTTCCAGACTTTAGCTCATATCTTCTCATCCCAAGTCAACCATTTACAATCTCTAGTCATGATTTACACAATTGTTTTTACCTGTAACCTCTTCGGAGTAAGACTGTTTTGCTTTTTAACCCTCCTCTTACAGATTCATCTTCCAGATATTCATAGTTCTCAGTTTAGTATCCTTCTCACCCTCATCTTGGTTTACTGATGTATTATAATATCCAGTCTTCATCATTCTGTTAACTGTCCTGCTTTATTCAATGGGATTGGAGAGCCCCCATGTTTCCATTATCTAAGCTTCGCCTTTGAATCACCTCCTTTCTAATCCTCTCTCTTTTCTCCCTATTTCTTCTTTCCTAAAACCCCTATATATATCTGTTCCCCTATCCCCAAAATTCCATATTTGGTCTCCCCTCTTCCTATGCTCCTTGGTTGATGCGGACTTGGTGTAATTTTTTTGCTTTCCAGCAATTTACAGGGAAAATCTTCTATGATTATTTACCCCTCATTATAACACCCCTTTTTTCACCTACTCAGATGTCCAGTCCTACTGTAGTTGTGTTCATTCCAGTTACCATTATGTGATTGACACATTTTATTATTTACACTAAACCATATGCATTAGAACTTACTGCACTATTATATTTACATGTTCAGTCTCTTACGTTCTGCTTTCTACCTAGATTTCAACACCATTCCATGATGTTTTCACTGTACACTTCTCATTTCTGTTACCAGAGCCCCCTCCTTTCCTTGTAAAGGTTTGATACCTACTATGGATCATTTCAGCCTGTATACATCCTGAGCCCTCCTTGTGTGGCATGCAGACATTCTTTATATTTACTCCTTCGTGTTTCCTTTGTTCATAAAACTTTACATAGTCTACTAAACCTTTGGTGTCTTTAACTATTTCTTCTGACACCTTTCAACTTCCCTGAGTCTTTGATCTCCATTTCTTTCTTTGTAGGTCCTGGTTACAGCTGGCCATCCTTCTTTTCACTCCACCAGGCACTTACTACCACTCTTTCTGTATGATATGGCTTTGAAGTTCTTATGTACATGTGGGTAGAACTCTGTCCAGACCACCCTTCCCCAAAAAGCACGATACTCTTTTGTTTACCTCTTCCAAATTATTGTTCCCTCACCCACCTGTCCCTTATATACTGACTTTTCTTCTCTTGCTTACATTTTTCTTCCTGTGTCTTGCTTTGGCTCCACCCCTATTCATTATACATGTGCCTTACTCTTTACTAGTCCTGCTTTACTTTGTCTCCTTACTGTTCTTTAATTTTGGGCATTTTTGCCTAAATTCTTAATTTCCGTCTGTATTTCTAATATTTTATTTGTATTTCATTAAGGAGAACTTCTTCATTATTTTTCTCTGTGCACATTTCTAACTTTTGACCCATTCCCATTCCTTTGTTTATGTCTCCTTCCAAGCTGTCTTCCTTTTGTCCTTTTTCTCTAGATCATTTTTCCATCCATGCATGCAAACCATCAACCCCTTCTCATGGATCTTGAACACATAATTCTCCTCTTGTAGAGTGTCTCAGAGAAATCTGACTGAGGTAAGAGCTGACCTGAGGGAGCTGTAGTTCAAGCAGTTAAGGAGCTTGCTTGTTCCACTCTATGGTGCCTTCAAGTCAGTCACTACCATTGTGGAGAGAGCCATCATACCTGTGGCATGAGGTTCAGGCCTCACCTTCTCAGAATGGGACCACCTGTGCTCAAGGACAAACCCTATTTGTCCGCAGGCTAGAGAACTACTTGCATATTTCCTTTCCCTGTCATAGTGCCAGAAATAGTACAGTGTATTATTGTTTTTTCTATCAATTTCAAAGCCTTCACCTGTGGCAGCCTAATATCTGTGTAGCTTCCACAATGCTGCTTCAATGGCTCATACATGCTTCTGTACATGAGTTGAAATACAGCTCTTCCTGCTACATACTTGGACACCTGACACACTCTGGTCAGTCATGCAGCTGGCTGAGCTACTATCCCTCCCCATAATGTGGAAGCCAGTGTTGGCCACTCACTTCCACTCTTTATGGTGCATAAGTCACTACTCAATACCATGATGTCTTATTCACAATCATAGCTTCATCCCTCTGTGACACAGAGCTATCTTATTCTTTTTACTCTTACAATAGTAGGTTTATCACACTTGTACTTGTTCTTTCACCACTTTATAGATATTACCCCATCCATCTTTCACATTTGTTTCTGTCTGATTCCGTCATTCCCAAGCACCTCTTACTACTGCCATGCATGTTGTTTCCCATAGACTCCTCCATATTAGTCATCTATTTCTCCTTTGTCATTCCTGTTGAAACTCTGAGGACTGAAATTGTAATGTTTGAAACTGTACAATATAAAGTGTGAAAATGGAGTCTAGGTCCAAGGTTGTGGTACCTCTGAATATTCCTCTTAGTCCAACATTCAGCAATCACAGAGTCAGTATATGCAAGTAGCAGGGGTGTAGATGTACAGAGCTTAATAATGGGGTACATGGGTAAAAGACTCCCCCTGAAAAATGCTTTGATGGTATTACAGTGAGCTTTTGTTTTTCTTGGTGCTTTTTTGCACCTTCTGCCCATCAAGCCTCCTCAAAGTAAGTTGGGGCCAATCATCCTATTTTCTGGTTGCCTATCCTAGATCCACAGGGGCAAGAGCCATGTGGTGTGACTGTTATGTTGGCAGCCAAGAGGATTTAGGTATGCCCTTGTCAGCAACCTAGCTATGAGGACATTTTCCTGTATATTTTATACCCTCCCTTGGATGCCAGGATGTGCAACCCACATAGTGGCAGGGGCCAATGTACCTTCCACAATGCAAATGCATGCTCCCATGCACATGCTTCGTAAAGGCTACCACCATAAAGTGGTCTGGTGCATCACTCACCCATCTCCAGACTTTACGCTCCACTCCTTCCTCTTAAGGCTTGGGTTGCACAAGGCTGGCTCTACCTCAATCCTCAGGCTGAGCAGGGCAATATTTTCTACCAGCTCTGCTGGAGTACTACAGCTACTAATCAAACATGGATCACGTGCGTCATAGCCAAGACTTCATCCTTCTACATCACTGAAACTTGCATATCACAGTGAGCTTTGACATTCACTGTATTTCTTTCCCATTCAGACATTATTTTTTTATAGTTATTGGACCACCATTTACAGGTATTGTACTTTCATTAGGGGGCTACTGAGGAGACATCACCTGCTCTCTCTTATCTTTAGTTTTCCTGTATGATTATTTACCTGCTTGTGGCCACTTCCTCCTTCATTCTGTACTCTCTCAAACTCATCACTAACCTCATAAAGATTATCTACACTATCCTTTCCCCTTCCTTCCTTCAGTTCATCACTTCAAGTTCCAGATTGCATAACTCTCCCAGCCCCAGTCTCTGCATCATTTCCTTCCTCCCTTTGCTTCTACTATGGCATATGCTGTGCCCTTAATCTTCTAATACACGTCTTATTATGCCTTAGACTCTCTGCAGTGACTTCCACTTCAAGTATTGCCTTCCCAGTTGTATCCACTTTTCTACATGATTTCACTTTGCTGTTTATTACCATTACTTTAGTTTCCATTCATAAAAACAGCTCTGCATTACAATTAGACCTTATTTTTTCCTGCCCAGTCAACTTTCTGCTTAACTTATATTCTTGTTATTTGGTGGGAGACACAATTTGATTGGGTGACCTCCTCTGTCACACTTACTTTTATATCCTTTCTTTCCATCTTACTTCTGTCCTCCTCAGTACACATATTCCAGGCTGTGTGTGTCTGTGTGTGTGTGTGTGTGTGTGTGTGTGTGTATGTGTGTATGTCTATATATGTGTGTGTGTGTGTGTGTGTGTGTGTGTGTGTGTGTGTGTGTGTGTGTGTGTGCACGTGCGTGCGTGTGTGTCCCACACACAAAGTGGGAACAACAGAACTTCCCTATGGTGACTGCCAGAGGATGCTGGAGATGTTCCAAGGTTGTGCCTCCCTCCCACTGCAGTATCTCAATCACCTAATGGGGAAGCATGTCTGGAGACAGATGGTGTACTAGTGAGAGTAGGCCAGGGCCAATGGTGGGGTCAGGAGTGGTGCTGTGCTGCTGGCATAACTGTGGAAAATGCTAAAAATAAATGGCTAGAAATAAAACAGTAAAATAAAAGAAAATAAAATATAAACAAAAAACATAGTGACAAAGAGCAGGAAAGAGACACAAAAATGCATTAGACTGGTACCTACTAAGTATGGTATTGTAAGACGTCTGATACTTCTGTTTAGGTACTTAAATGTATATGTCCCCATCATATGATGTGTATGCAATTGTGCTGTGTCACTATATCCATGGATGAGGTTGGGTGTTGTGGGCTTCAGGTTACACCAGTAGGATGGAAATGTGGAGGTGATGTGGGGTTATGGCTCTGTGGACATGCTGTAAGGGCCAAGGTCAAAGACATCCCATGTGGGTTTGGACAGTGGTACCACTAATGTAATCTAACATACCTGTTTTGGCACCGTGCTGTACCACATGTAGAGAAGTATTCATTGCCAGCACAAGCAGGCACATGGCAAACACTGTAAAGTACTTTACTATACATCAGGGTACAGAGCATGGTTATACCTCAAATGCCAGTAGTATGCCAAGTGAAGATGTCACTGGTATGGGCATATGATTGGGTCATACATGGACAATATGTTGCCATGTGACCTATCCACAGCCTTCAACCTCTCTACACACACTTAGACTCCAACTCTCCATCAACATTTACCTGGCCTGGGTGGGTGACCATAGTGTAGGGATCTGACAACCCCTCTGTGTGTCAAGCACCATGAGGCAGTGGGTATGTTGTCCAGGCAGACAGACTGGTCGTCTCTCTGCAAATATGTAATTAGTGTATAACATAAACATTGTAGACTATAAATGTGGGTATGGAAGGTATCATATGTCTACAGAGATTGTTTTACTGTACAAAAGACTGTGACAGAACCAAGACAGTGCTAACTATACAGAATATACTGGGTACTGTTACGCTGTTTTGATATAGCTAGCTAATGAATACCATGACAAGAAATTTATTTATTTTATTATTTTTATTGCAGTTTGTTAACTGGGAAAGTCCATTTGGCCAATGTAGCCCATTTTCAATGGAGGCCTGAGGAGAAAAGCTCCAGACAGAAAGACAATATTAAAAAATATTCAAAAGTAATAACTAGGTACAGCATACAAGAGCAACAAATTAACTGCTCCAGACAGAAAGACAATATTATAAAAACATTCAAATGTAATAACTAAGTCCAGCACTTTTAAGATATTTACAAGAACAACAAATTAATGCTCAATTGGTACATCATAATTGGAGACAAAAGAATTATTTATGCAGTGGCTGAGTTTTGAATAGGATAGGATAAAGATAGGTGTCAGGATTCAGGAAGGATGAGAACAGGTACATTCCCAGAGAAAGGAGAGATAAGAGTGGAGTAAGGTAAAGGAAGGGAGATTCTGGTAGTTCTAATGTGAGGGGGAAGAGAGTTCCATAATCTAGCAAGGGAGAAGGCTAGCAAGAGTTGCCCTGGTGAATGTAAAGGCTTGTAGAGTTCCAAGAGGTTTTGATTTGTGGATCTTAGTGTTTTATGTGGCTGGTGGATTTTTAAGGAAGAGAAGAGAGAAGGACAGCTAGAGGGTTTAAAAATGAGCTTGTGTGCTGTTGTTAGTTGAATGAAAGTTAGGTAGTTTGGGAGTTCCAACCAGTTTAGTGCATGGAGGGAGATGCAATGATGAGTGGAGGATTTGGATCATGTGGCAAACTTCAAAATTTTATTACAGCATGAGGATAGTTTAGATTTCAGGGTTGATTGGAGATTAGTGAGTAGTGGGGCTTCATACAGAAGGGAGAGGATGAGGTAGGTGGTAGATAGGAGTTGTCTAGATGAAAGAGAAAGGTAGCGTCTGTGATGATAAACCATTCCGAGTTTTTTTTTTTTTTTTACATTGGTTTGTAGGTGGGTGTCAGACTTTAGCTGGTCATTAATAAGGATACCCAGACGTTTTGCATGGGGAACTATTTCAATAGATGTCTTGTTTAGACTGAGTATAGAGAAGGATGCTTTGTCAACAGCAATGTGTCTAGAAGGGGAAAAAATCATTATTTTGGATTTGGAGGCATTAAGGGCTAGATGGTTGTTAAGCATCCAAGACTCAGTGAAGGAGAAGGCCTCTTGAGTAAGGTTTATTAATTTGAGGAGAGTTTCAGCAGAGCAGATGATAGTAGAGTTATCTGCGTATTGCATGAGTTTAGCATTGGGGATTTTTTGATGGAAGTCATTAATAAAAATATTAAATAGTAAGGGACCAAATATAGAGCCTTGAGGAACACCTGTTGGGGTGTGAAGGAATGAAGAAGCACAGTTGTTTCATTTTACAGGTTGTTCCCTGGCTGAAAGATAGCTGCTGAACCATTTGATAGAAGAAGAGGAAAGGTTAAGCTGAGGGAGTTTAGAAAGGAGGAGCTTATGAGAGACAGTATTGAAGACCTTGGATAAGTTGAGGAGGAGGGTAGAAACTATGTTACCGGAGTCACGAGCAGAGTTGAAGATTTCAAGGAAGGAAAGGGGGGCAGTGGTGGTGCTATGTCCTGGTCTAAACCCATGTTGTGTTGGAGTCAATAGTTGGTTGTCAAGTAGGTAGGGTAAAAGTTGTAGGTGGATACATTTTTTAAGTATCTTGGAGATAGGGGACAGGATAGCTATTGAATGAAAGTTGGAGATTGAAAAGTTATTACCTCCTTTGTGGAGGGGGATGATGAAGGCTTTTTTCCAGAGGAGTGGTATGTAGGGCTCTTGGATGGAGCGATTTATTAGGATGCTGATGGGAAGGGCTATGCCATCAGTGGCTAGTTTGAGAAAGTTGGATGGAATGTCATCTGGGGCATTAGAACAAGGTTTTAATTTTAGTAGGAATTTTTTATAGTGTGGGTAGGAATGGATTTGAGAGTGAAAGGGTAGGACTGAGAGTTACCAATGGTTTCAGATATGTTGGAGGGGATATTATTAGGGAAAGATGAGGTAAGTTTGCATATGGAATCAATGAAAAATGAGTTGAATTGGGTAGCTAGGAGAAGGTCAGGCGAGTCTGGGTCGGGGCAGGGGTTCTCTTTCTTGCCAGGAGATAGTATTGATGTGATGCTACTCCAGAATTTTTTAGGGTTGGTTTCATGGTTGTTTTGAAGTTTGAGATAGTAGGATTTACAGTCGATGGCTATTTGTTTTTTTACTTGATTTTGTAGTTGCTTGTATTCAGCAAGAGAGTTGGGAGTTTTGAATTTTTTATAGTATTTCCAGGTTTTGTCTCAAAGATGCATAAGGATTTTTGTGTCTTTGGTTAGCCAAGGGACTGTTTTGGATTTGAGTTTTCTGGTTCTGCAGGGGCCAAAGCTGTTAAGTAGATCAGAGAAAACTGTATTGAAGTGTGAGACAGCGGCGTCCAAAGGAAGGGACCTTAGAGGGTTCCAGTTTATCTGTTTTAAGGCACTGGAGAAGATTTGGGGATTGAAGTTTTTTATGGTGTGGGTTGTAATGTATTTGTGCTGAAGGAAGAGGGGGAAGGGGCATGGTGTATGAAGGCAGGGAGATGGTCACTAAGGGAGTCAGGGAGAGTGCCACTATCAGAAATTCGGTTTGGGTGGGAGACGTATCTAGTCGAGGATGCTACCTGTGGTGTAATCTTTATTTGGTCTAGTAGGAGTTTTGATTAGCTGTATGAACTGATATAGCTTAATGCTTTGAGAAGGGGTTGATGAATCAATGGAAGACTAGTTAATACTGACATCGCCTAAGATTATTGTCTCATTATTTATGTTGGTGGTGAACCAGGAGAGAATATCTTCCAGAATAGAGATGTTGTTACCAGGTGGTATGTACAGGGTGGCAATGCATAAACTTTTATTGTTGTCAACTTTGAGAAGGGCCAGGGTTAGCTCGGCAGTGTCAAATGAGGGCATGGCTTAGTATAGGGTGTCACTGTTAAGGAGCAGGAGAAGAGTAAGGCTACTCCTCCACCTTTCTTTTGGGGTCTGTCACTTCTTATGAGTTTATAGTTTGGGGGTGTTATTTCAGTATCTTTTATATGTGCCTTTAGCCAGGTTTCTGTGATAGAGAGAATATCAGGTTTGTTGTGGGAGATCCAGCCATGAAAAGCAGGTATTTTCTTACAAAGACTCCTGGCATTAAGTGCAGCAAGGAGAAGAGATTTATGGGGAGGAGATGAACAATTTGAGTTTCGTTTGGAAGTGGAGTTATGTTAAAGCCCTGGGTTAGGGTGTATATCTCCAGAGCAGAGGAGGAGGGAGACTTATTTAGAGTAGAGTAAGGGTAGGTATCCTTAGTACATGTAAATGACAGTCACTCCTTCACCTGGAGAGACACATCATTTTCTTCTGGTACAGGCACACTTTCTCTGATATTTCCTTCTGAGGTGAAAAACAAGAACAACAAATGCTCCACATGTCAATTCATTTTCTAGAAAGGGCCCATTTAACTATAAGGACAAACAGGGCAGAAAACAGCTCTGTCCACTGACAATATACTTCAGTAACCCTCTCCCTGACGTCTTTATCACTGGTCAAAAGTTCAGGGTGACACCCTCACAGGTCACTGATGTTGAGCTGGAACTGCTCACCAGTGTAGCTTAGGCCAATAGCAGCAGTTATTACCCTGACAAGATTGTGCAAGACATTCACTTTATACTGGAGTCTTTCAGAAAAGTCCCATCAGGTGTTCCCAGTGGTTCTTGGACTGTAAGTGCAGAAAGATCTTACTTTCTTTGGGGTACTGCCTGGAAGCCCAGCCACTATCCATTCCCATGGAAACCATAGCAATTCACCAGATCACAGTCCAGAGAGCTTTGGTGGCCCTCTTATGGTCATACACATTGTTGCTGTCAACACATGATGTGCACTTTTGGGCAGCTATGTAGTGCGACCAGTTGTGGTGCCACCACTGCACAATGTGAAAATACCATGACATGGTATGATTGTGCTAGGGTGTGACCAAAGGCATGGAAAGGTTGCACATGCCTACATTTGCTAATAGTTAGGCTCTTCAACATCTGTACAGGTCATGATAATATGATAATTTTCCCCACTTTTCTGGTGGGGTCAGTGACCCACATGTTGATGATCAATGTGATTTGCAGGTACTCATGTCGAGGGGATGTGATCTGGCAGGTTCAGGAAAATGTAGTTCTGAAGTTGGTCTACTTGCATACAATAAAGGTAACATAGTCCAAGATTTAGACTGAGGACTGTGTGTAAGTTTGTGTGTGTGTGTGTGTGTGTGTGTGTGTGTGTGTGTGTGTGTGTGTGTGTGTGTGTGTGTGTGTGTGTGTTTGAGAGCACACTCATATCTGTTTGTGTGTGTGTGTGTGTGTGTGTGTGTGTGTGTGTGTGTGTGTGTGTGTGTGTATGTGCGTCTCCTACTCAAGGCTGATATGCAAGTGTTGGGGGTTCTGTTTGCTGATAATTAAATTGACAGCTGTTACACTATTGCTGTGGTGTCTTGTATGGGAAGGTTACCTCAGTCAATATTTCTGCTCAGGGTAATTTGACACTTCTACTGCTGCAAACACAGCCTCAGCACTTCTCATCACTGGTCATCCTCTGCCTCTGGGGGAGGCCTACCATGGAAAAGGGTGAGAATCATCTGGGACCATAGTGCCACTACTTCCACACCCAACAACCACTGCTGGAGACACTACGAGGTGACTTGGACATAGATCTGGATGGGGTGCTCGTGCAGAGACCACCTGTAGCATGACCTGCCATTCAGGCTTACAGAGGAATGTATCCTCTGCTCATGTTGTGTACCTATGCATATGATGACAACTGTGCCCTGCCCTCAGTAGTCTGTTGCATGGGTAATCCGTGTCTGATGCACAGCGTGCTCATTCTATGCATGGTATGGCACAAGCTCAGTGTAGTTTTGTATACATTATTTTTAATTTTCTATTTAATGCTTATTCTAGCCTTTAGTTGTGAACCAGACACTGTAATGGAGCCAGTGCCACAACATACTGCACCTGCCTCCATCCCCTGCAGCCAGCTCCTCCTCAGACTCCTTATCAGCCACGTCTTCTGCTACTGACTCTGGCCTTCCTCCTCCTCTGGAATGTCTCTGCCGTGCTGTAAAAATTTGTGTATCAACTTGTTGTGTACCAATGCACACAGTGAAAACATTTTACTTCATGTTCCAAGGTCAAACTCACCCTTAACAATGACTGACGTCTGTGACAGGCCATTATTGTACATGATCTCTGTCATTGCCTATGGGTTTCTAATTGGTGTCATTAGCCATGCCTCCAGAGCATATCTGGCACTGACAATAACATAGCCCCATGGAAAATCACCCTGCACAAACCACTGGTATAGGTCAGAAGCATGCCAAAGGTGAGAGTTGTGGGTATTGCTTGGGTGGCTTGGTGCCACATTACATATTATACCCTGTGCATTGAAGACAATAAGGCAGTTGATGGAGTGTGAAATCCATTATGGTTGATATACCATTATCCCTGCTCCCCCAGGTCAGATGTTTATTGTAATGTGGGTGCAGCCAATGGCTCCCAGTACCTCAGGGAACTGGGCTATGTCAAAATATGCCTGCATAGTGTTGTCCCTCTCTGCTGTGATGCATGGAAATTACACATGCTCCCATACATGTTGTAGCATGGTATCAAGGAATCAGTGGATTATCCTTGAGGCAGATACCTGGGATACACTCACAGTGTCCATCATCAATTGCTGGCAGGTCCCTGTAGCTAACAGTCTCAAAGTAAAACTGACCTTGGTGTCCAGAGGGATGCAACCCATGGACCTGCATAGGAAGCTTACACATCTCAACCATCTCATGCATGGTACATATAACCACAGTGTAATGGCCCCTTGCTTCTGTGTCATGGACTGCATTGTATGTTAGGTGTGGATTATGACTTGAGACTTTCAAGTACAATGATGCTTACCTCTGTGACTGCTGGCAGATTTACAGCCTCTTGAATATACTTAATCACTAATGCAGCAGCTATGTTTTACAAGTTTTTATGATCTGTCTCCCATAATTTTAGGGTTTTACTGAGGTCAACAACTCTTGCAGATTTCTTCCTGTGTCTGAAATATATACATTTCTGAATAGTTCTGCAATATTGTTTACTCTGACATGCATCCAGCATTGCCCTAATGCTACCCATTTCCATGTCATTGTACCACCAATTACATATGCACGGTCACAGTATTTCCCAGCATTTTATCCTTACTTGGTGTTTGATCATTACTCATACAGAATCCACTACTGCAACATGACTGTTTCTGAATCCTTGGGACTAAGAAATATATACTTTAAAAAGATGCAGTAGGACCGTCACAAATCTCTAGACAAAACCCAAATCATATTACAACACAGACTGCAACAGTTACCCTAATGCTGATGAAGAACATTAAACAGCATACAATGAAATGCATTTCTGCAAGAAATGCATAACAACATTGAGTTACTCAACTTATTTCCATTGAAGTCACAGAGAATGCCCACTATCATGATCTCTAAATGGGAAACAAATCCTATCCTAGATGAGAAATAGATTCACATCCATTAAGAAATCTCTGAAATGCAAAAACCTGGAGAATAAACACTTATTCATATCTCAATAATTATAGGAAAGGACTGCATATGAGAAACAGGCTTCCATTATGACTTATTAAGTTACTAATTGGAATTAAACTAATTTGCTGAGAACAACTGGTTGGGAATTTAACCTGACATAAATTACATAATGTGATGACCCCACTTAAACCTGGGTTCCCCACTGTCTCTGGTAAGGGAGCTTCACTGAAAGCAGGGATAGAAATATACAATTTCCAAAACAGACTGGATTTTGAAGACAGAAAAAACTCCACTCTTTATTGGCTAGTACATACAAGCTAACGCTCTGATTTTCTGATGAAGTCTGGGAGGTGCCTGGACAAAAACGCATGTCTTGTGGAGCGTTAACTTGTATGTACGAGCCAATAAAGAGTGGAGTTTTTCTGTCTTCAAAATCCAGTCTGTTTTGTTTATTAGTTACCTTTTTGACTGGTTCCTCGTTTTCTGGTTAAATATACAATTTCCCCCAAGAGTACACTGGAAACAGGCTCCAAACCTGAGACTGGACTATATGCTTCACTCCAGGTCCACAAATGAGTCTTCACACTAACCACTGCAAAGCACTGTGTCCCAGTTCTAGGTGTTTGATGCACTCAGTCTTAAATATTTGATATTCACACATACAAATACTCTTGGGAAAGACTGGCACAGATTTACCCACTATGTCCTCTTTTCCAGATTACAGGGTACCAGCTGCCACAAGTCAAATACCACAATACCCTTCAAAAGGGGTGTTCAATTAGACTGGCTGAAATAAATATTGATTTAAATGGTAGCATGTGATCCAAGCAGTAAGGATTTTCGGAGTGACCCTGGTGTTATCACAATAAGCATAAACACTCTCAGGTTACTAAAAGTACTTTCTAAATGACTAGCCACAATAAAAGGTAGTAAAGTATTTAATAAGCAAAATGATTTAAAACATATATACACTGAATAACTGATTCCAATAAACCACAGAGTTTTACATGCAGGAACTATGAAAATAACACTGAAGGATAGGTTTCACACAGATTGTAGAAAAACTCTAATTGTAGTTCCCTAACTGCCTAAATATTAACTGTCCCTGTTTAATCTAACTAACTCAGCAAGGCAAGATGATACTCTAAGGTCTGCCAGGCAAGATACAGATTTAGGTCCACTCTTCAGGCTGTTTTCTGATCCTTAGCAACTGGAATAGCAATTCTTACTATTTCTGCTGAATAGCTCTGGAAAACAACAACAACTACTGCTACTACTACTACAACTATTGTATATGATTGAACTTTAACTGACTCAGCTCCTGTCTTTATAGCAGTATTTTTAAAAGTCACAAAAAGCTGCTATGAGAATTCTACTCTGTCATGTCAGACCTTAAAAAGTAAACAAAACAGCTGCTGTGGAGATTCTATTCCTTTCAGCTCTGGCACACAATGACATCACATCTAGGGCACCTGACTGACATAACCTACACTCAGAATTATTTTTAGAAAAATATGTACTGTACATTTAGTCAGCCAGAAGAACACTGTTTGATTCAACATCGTACATAAATCAAAGTAACAATTAAAAAAAACATAACCTGTTTACAAAATTATAACTAGTCATGCTGGCATATATAATATAATATAATATAATTTACAATTATTTACAAATATTTACAAAACTTCAGCCACTCATGCTAGTACAGACAACAACATCCAATATTCTCATACATAAATAAATGCAAACTTTTTGCAGTAGGGCTTGCACTTTTTGGAAGTGATGATATTTGTTCAAAAACTAGGACAAAAATCCATTTACTTTCATTGCCTAAAGTCAAAATTAACATCATTTCAAGGCTTTTTATTAATCTAACTAGCTTCTGAGTTGCAAAACGTCTTCCTATACATCATAACATATTTGAGATATTCAAACACAATGTTTTTCTGTTCTTATAAAAGTCAATCAGATTTTGTAAAATATATTTCTCTGCAGTACTGCTTGCTGCTGTGTGTTACCTCTGAATTCTTGAAAAATATATTGTGGACTCTTAAAAACAAAATGCCTGAAAGCATTGTGATCATAACATGACCAGTGAGGGGACAAATTCTTGCATCTTCAAAGTAAAAAATAAAATAGGAAGTGGCAGACATTTCTATTGTGCCATCATAAAATAATGTACTGATACTACTGGCAAACTGAAAAACACAACATAAAGCATCATTTTACAATATGGCATTCTTGGAAACATTAAGTAGTATATCTTCAATTGATTAATTTCACTGTTTCCAGCACACTTTTCTCATACCAGATGTTAACAATCATCACAGAAATGAATGAAGAAATGTTTGTGGGTTACTGTCGTAATGTATTCTGAACCTTAGAGTGTGCTTTCATATGATCTTAAATAGGTATATTTATTATACTAGTATATGAAGTGTTACTAATCCTTACCGATTTGTGTCAGATCCCAGTGGTGTGACACAGAACTATTTCTATGGTGTTAATTAAATCTTTTACATATCATGAGTATCCTTAAATAGAATTGCCACCATGGAAGACCACAAAAATAAAATAAAATAAAAAAACTCATGGTAGGTCCAAGAATACTGAACATGAACCTTTTATTAAAATAGTAAATAAATGGCGATTAATTTAGAATTGTTATACAAGATTTGTGTTCAGCATTTCTGGATCTACCAGTTTTTGTTTTTTAATGTTAAGTACTTTTCTGGTCCTGATATTCTGGAGTACTTGACATAAAACTTGGTGTGAATAACATCCTCAGTTGCATATTGAATTGTGGCAGTTCTTTTAATGGTACCAATTATATTAATGCCAGAAAAAAATGACCTTAATATTAGAGTGCAGCTTTAAATGCTAAGAGTGCATTTTGGAGAGCTTGGACATGTTAAAGGACTAATTGAGAGCATATGTTCTGATATTGTCCCAAGAAATTATTTTTGCAAGTAGTGTAGAAACTCAACATGTAATGTGATCCTATCTCGCCTACATTCTTGACAGATGGGCTCGGAGCCGAGAATCGGCTCTGACTTGGCCGACACTAAAGCAGTAAGTCTCTCATTGGCTGGGCCAACCCCCTATCCCAGGATGCACCTCGCCCAAACCCCCAGATCTCCTTTGCTGCTTCTGAAGTAACAACGTGGTCTCGACTTGGCTGTGGCTAAGTACCCTTCTTTTTTGGCCTTTTAGGGTCGTTTTTGCTATTAGATTTAAAATTTCGTAACCAAACAGCTATTTTAATAGCTATTTTTCTACCATTGTGGTTGATTGTGTTGTTTTCTGGTTGTTGTGTGATTCCCTGTGTTTGGCGGGCTAGGCTCATTTTAAGTTAGAGGGCCTTGGCCCTATCACTTGTAAAATGTTTTAGTCAGACCTCTCCCTCACTCCCTTCTTGTGTTGAGTGAGTGGGCGGTTATGTCTGGTAAAGAAAGAGAGCATAAGCCGTCAGGCTTCAAAAAATGTTCAAAATGTGGTTATAAAATGTCTTTGACAGATGGCCATGCCATCTGTGTTTATTGCTTAGGGGCAAAACACTTGCAAGAATCTTGCAGTGTTTGCCATGCCTTTTCTTCTCGTGTGTTACAGGAGAGGAAAAACAAGTTGATTTTAAGAGGTTTGATAAAACCAGCCTTTGAGGAAGCAATTTCATCTCCCTCCTCGAAACCTAGGAAAAATAAGTCCTCGGCTCCGACAAGTCCGTCGGAGCCACCTGAAAAAAGAACCAAATCTGTGTCCTCTTCCTCGGCTCCACTGGTTTCGGAGCCGCAGGATAAAGTATCCATGTCGGAGTCTTCTCCCTCGGCTCCATTGGTCTCGGAGCCGCAGGAGAGAAGATCTAAGTCTCGGTCTCCTTCCTCGGCTCCATCGGTCTCGGAACCGCAGGATAGGGACTTCAAAACCGAGTTTGCCTTGGCTCCATTGGTTTCGTAGCCACTGGTGAGAGTTTCAGCTCCAGGGTCGGTTTCATCGGCTCCTGGACTGTTGGAGCCGAAGGGGGTCTCGGTTCTGGTCGAGTCTTCCTCGGCTCTGATTTCTCTGGAGCCGATTAGGAGTTGACATTCGAGCGTTACCTCGGAGCCAATAGGAAGAGTTTCTCGTCCCCCTTCTGTTTCCTCCAGGTCCTCCAGACTTTCAGATTCGGATTTAGATAGGGTGGTCCAGAGGCTCCTCCAGTCACCTGTCTTATCCAGATTAATTTCTGTTCCAGCCCAAAGGCCGGAGCCAGCCTTTTCGATACCATTGCTTCCTCCTCCGACAACCATGGTGTCAGCGGAGATGGAGTTCACAGAGTCAGATGAAACCCCTGAGATGGGTCTGAGACCCTCTGCTAGTCTGTCGGCACCGTCTTTGACTCCAACCCTTTCTGTTCCTTCCAAGGTTTGCGGCTCTTGGGGGTCCTCGGCTGAGCCCGAGGGGAATTTGTCGGGGTCTCTGATTTCAGCCCCGAGTCTCCCACTTGATGCCTTGGCTGGGGGACCTCGACACTGGTCATGGTCTCGCAGGCGGGTCTTTCCTCAGATTCTGGTGGGCCCACCTTCGAGGGGATGAGGAGTGCGCTGGACAAATCTCTAGTGACTTCACCAGAATCTTTGACTCCTTCCCTAGACAGGGTGACTAGAGCTTCTTGTGCCCCCTATCTTCAGACAGTGCAGCTCCGAGGCCTGAGGATTCCTCCATGCATGGTCCCCCCCTTTCTGAGGAGCATTCAGAGTCCTTGCCTGAAGAGCCCCCCTGGAAAAAATTGTGCAAAAGGAAGCACTTAGACTCCCCGGATGATTCTGTCACCTCGGACACTGACCTTGATGATGAGGAAGGGTCCCCTAAGTCATCCTCTGACGATGTCTTGTTCTCTGATGTTCTGGAGATGTTGAGACAGAGGGGCGACTGGCCATCCAAAACCCCTTCCGCGGAGGAGTCGGTCTTCCTCAAGGCCTTCGGAGCCCAGCCCTCTGCCTCCTGGGTGTCTCCACCCTTCGATGAATTGCTGGACCTTATTTGTCGAAGGGTGTGGGAGCACCCTGATTCTGTGGAGCCAGTTCCTTCTCGCCCCAACAAATTTTTGTCTGCTCCCCCTGGCAAAGAGTTTTTGACTAAGGGAGTTCTGGTAGATGCTATGGTGGTGGCATCTGCCACCCAGCAAGATGTGGCAGAGGCATCTACGTCTATCCATCCTCCTAACAAGGAGTCCAGGAGCATGGATAGGTACGGGAAGCATACCCTAACTTCAGCAACCTTTACCCTGTGGTCGCTGAATTATTTGTGTCATTTTACGAGGCTCCAAAGGGATCTCATAAAGGAGTTAGGAGATACCCTTTCAGGTAACGTACCTGAGGCATTGACACAGTCCATCAACGCCCAGCTGTCTATCCTTTCATCTATTGTTAACTCGTCCATGAGGCTCATATCGTATGCAGCCGAGGGGGCGAGTAGGGCAGCGAGTTTGGGCGTAGCCCTTAGGAGGCAAGCCTGGATGTGCATGTGTCACTTTGTGGAGGCGTTCAAGTCTTCTTTCACAGACACTCCATTTGACGGGTCCTCTCTTTTTGGACCCAAAGTGAAAGACACACTCACTAGATGCAAGCAGGAGGGCAAGACTTTGTCTGCCGTTGGAGCCTGTTTTTCGCTCCCTTCGAGACCTTATCCCAAGGCTCAGAGGGGAGGGAAGATGTGGTTCAGGAAGTCCTAAAAGTCTTTCCCTGCCCATCAAAGTGACCCCCCTTCCAGAGGCAGAGGAGGGGGGAACTATTCTGGAAGACGTCGCCCTAGAGGCGGCGGAGGCCCCTGCAACACAGGAGACCATAAATCTTTTTGTGGTTCCTCCTTCCAGCATCCCTGAGGGACTGCCCAACTGTGCGTCTCCGGAGCCAGTCGGGGGTTGATTTTCAGAGCATCCAAGGGCCTGGGGTTCCATCACCCAGGATCAGTGGGTGCTTCGTATCATTGCCGGAGGTTATACCATTCCCTTTAAATGTCCCCCTCCACCATCAAGGAGAATCCTGGACGTACCACCCAGCAGCTATAGAGGTCGCAAAGCTGCTCGAAAAGGGAGTCATCCAGCCAGTCCCCGCAGACCAGACCGGATTAGGAACTTACTCAAGGTTATTTTTGGTGCCCAAAAGAACAGGGGACTTGAGACCCATTCTGGACCTCAGCCGCCTAAACTGCTTCATAAAAAAGTCCAAGTTCCAGATGGTCACGTTACAGTCTATTTTCACGTTGCTGGAAAAAGGAGTATGGATGTGCTCCATCGATCTCAAGGATGCTTACTATCATATCAAGATAAACCCAGTGTCCAGTGTTCATTTATGCTTCCACCTGGGAACCAGTCACTTTCAGTTCCGGGCCCTGCCCTTTGGTCTCACCACAGCCCCCAGGGTGTTTACCAAATGTCTGGCAGTGGTGACGGCTCACCTGAGATGTCTGGGATTCTAGGTGTTTCCGTATCTAGATGACTGGCTCCTCTCTGCCCTCACCAGGCATCTCCTCACTCAAGCCGTGTGTGCCACCATCCAGTTGGGTCATTGGTTAGGAATCACATTCAACTGGGAAAAGTCTGTATTGCTGCCATCACAGCATGTTGCATTTATAGGCGCAGAGCTAGACTCTATAGAGATGCTAGCATTTCTGCCAACAGAGAGGATAAAGATCTTACAGGACCAAGTGCTAGCCTTGCTGCCTCAACAGAAAGCCCCAGCCAGGATGATTCTTCAGCTTTTAGGATCGATGGCTGCTTCCATTCTTCTGGTCCTTCTGGCAAGACTGCATATGTGAGTTCTCCAATGGCTTCTATCGACCCAGTGGTCATACCAAGAGCTGCCACTATCCCACCCGATTCTCATTACAGAATCCTGCCGACGGGATCTTCGTTGGTGGCTCCTCCCCTCCAACCTGAACCAAGGGAAGTCATTCTTTCCCCCACCTCCCATTGCCACAGTGACCACAGATGCCTCCCAGATACGGTGGGGGGGCATTATGTGGGCAGGATAGTCCAGGGCACGTGGCAGGATCACGAAACCCACTTGCACATCAATGTGCTGGAAATGAGGGCAGTGCTCCTAGTGTTACAGGCACTGCACTCCTCTCTTCCAAAGGGTACCATCGCGGTATTCTCAGACAATATGTCAGTGGTCTCGTACCTAAACAAGCAGGGAGGAACCAGGTCTTACCCCCTGTGCAGGGAAGCCATGAGAGTGTGGCAATGGGCGATCGCCTCCCAGCGGTTTCTGGTAGCAACGCACATTCCGGGGAAGTCCAATGTGATAGCAGACAGGCTGAGCAGAGTTATTCTGATGCCTCACGAGTGGTCCCTGAACAACCAAGTAGCAGCTCGCATCTTCTACAAGTGGGGATTTCCCTGCTGCGACCTTTTCACCAGCCCCTGGAATGCGAAGTGCACCGACTTCTTCTCCCTGATTCCTCCTCCAGGGGAGTCACCCAGGGACGCTCTAGTCCACAATTGGCCCTCCAGTCTGCTCTATGCCTTCCCTCCGGTCCCTCTACTACCAAAGGTGATTCAGAAGGTGATCCGTTTGGGAAGCAGCATGATTCTGATCGCTCCATACTGGCCCCGCCAAGTTTGGTTTCCCTTCCTCCGGAAGTATGCGGTGGAGGGTCCTTGGATTCTGGATCCAGTTCCAGACCTCCTGACCCTGCAGTCGGGTCAGCCCCATCCTTCTCTGTGGACTCTCAAGCTAGCGGCTTGGCTGCTCCACTTCCGACCTTAGTCAGACAGCATATCCTCTCACCACAGGTGGTCCGGATACTGTCTTCTTGCCACAGGGCTTCCACTAAGGTGTTATATTCCAATAAATGGAAGAGGTTTGCCATTTGGGCCCAGCGGCACAACCTTGACCTTCTGACTGTCCCGGTTTCGGCAATACTAGATTTTCTGGCAACACTTTTTCAACTGGGTTCCGCTGTCTCCACCCTTAAAGTCCAATTGGCAGCGATTTCTAACTACCATGTAGCCTTTGAGCCCTCGCTCATGAGTCATAAATTGTGCAAGGCCTTCCTTAAGGGAGCTTGGTTACTTCGCCCCCTCGGTGTCACAACCTGTATTGCCATGGGATCTCAATGTGGTTCTAGGAGCCTTGACGTCTCCTCCCTTCGAGCCGGCGGCCACTTGTGACATAAAGTTCTTATCTTGGAAGACCGCCTTCTTGGTAGCTATTACATCAGCCAGAAGGGTTTCAGAGATTCAAGCCCTCTCTGTCAAAGCTCCTTATCTGATCTTTCATAAGGATAGAGTCTCCCTATGGTTGAACCCCTCATTCCTTCCTAAGGTTTCTTCTGCTCTTTGTCTGCAACAATCGATAGAGCTACCAGTTTTCTTTCCAAATTTTTCAAGCAAGGCAGAATACAGACTTCATCAGTTGGATGTGCATAGACAACTGAGGTTTTATTTAGACAAGACACAACAGCACAGGAAGTCAGACCAGCTGTTTGTGGCCTTTGCAGACAACAGAATTGGCAAAGCAGTAACCAAGTCCACTATTGCCAGATGGATCAGGGATTCTGTTTCATTTATTTATGCATCAACAGGGAGGGACCTTCCGTTTCCAGTTAGAGCTCATTCTACTAGGGCTATGGCAACTTCAGTGGCCTTCCATGCCAGACTGTCTGTGGATGAGATATGTGCGGCAGCCACTTGGGCTTTTCCACATACCTTTATTTCTCATTATAAATTGGATGTGGCGTCCAGGGATCGGGCGTCCTTTGGTTCCACAGTGCTCAGGAGTGTCTTCCAGTGAGCCTCCCAGGATCAAGGTGCTAGGGATGCTGTCCCATCTGTCAAGAATGTAGGCGAGATAGGATCACATTACATCTTTTAGTTATGTACTTACCATAACGATAGATGTATGGGATCCATCTCGCCTACATTCTTACATACCTGCCCTCCTTCCCCCTATCTGTTGGATCTGGAGGAAACTCTGTCGTGTTGGCCTCCAGGAAGTATTGTTTTTTCTCTCTCCTGCCATACATTTTTCTGGTTGGATTGGTGCTTGTGAATGAGTTATTGTGGGGCAAACAAGCTCTGGGGGTTTGGGCGAGGTGCATCTTGGGATAGGGGATTGGCTCAGCCAATGAGAGACTTAGTGCTTTAGTATCGGCCGAGTCGGAGCCGATTCTCGGCTCTGAGCCCATCTGTCAAGAATGTAGGTGAGATGGATCCCATACATCTATCGTTATGGTAAGTACATAACTAAAAGTTTTCTGGGATGGAATCCCCTTTTCTCCTAGGCATGTTCCACCAAATAGTCATAGCATTAAATCCAGCAAGAAGAGGTACAGACCGTTCATAACTTGACTTCAGAAGTAAATAAGAAGATAAAATACACTGAAAATGCTCATAAAAATAAGTGATTAGAAGGCATGATCAAATTCTTTACTTTAGGAATAATGACTGCACAATTTTATCAATTCAGTTTTCATCAACACAAGTGGTCACAATTTCTGGCCTAATTAGACCCTATTTGATAAGAGATTTTTTTTAGGCAGCTTTACGTAATTAGAACTCAGAATTTTGAGCTGACAAGTTGCCTATCTACTGGAATGTCAAGCCAAAATGATAATCTGGGTAAAAAGACTTCGTTCACATGGACTACTGCTAAAACATTTAAATGTATGCAAATAAACATTGTCTTCCAGCTTTAAGATTGATTCCTAGCTTAAAGCCAATTTTTGGATTACTGTACTGAAACACTGAATTTTTTGTGGAAATTTCTTGTCATTCTAAGTCCCCCTTCCCAGCATTTCCAGCATATAAAAATAGTTTAATAGAATCTGGAGGTTCTGCAAGGATACAAGATATGATTCATTTTGCTAGACTGATTTTCATGATGCTCCTCAGCTCTCATCTTAGACCCCCTCTGTTTTTATATATATATATATATATATATATATATATATATATATATATATATATATATAAAGAATGAATAAATTGACTTACATCTTCAGATACTTATTTTTGCAAAGGAAGTAATAGTAGCTAAGGAATTCTACTGAAACTGGTTGCAGTGTTAATTTATGAAGGTTGGTCAGCTGCTAAATAAAGTGGAAACTGGCAGCTCTTATAGAAAGTCACTAACTAATGTCATGTCAACAAAATAAATTTGTTAACCTACAAAGAAAACAAACCTATCATAAATGCAATTCTGAGTGACAAACAAGTCCATTTTTGTGTACATAAAACATCAGCCACTGCTTGTTGAAGAGATATTCTTATTTCTATGGAAAGCTCAGTTTAAAACATCTGCCTGTTAAATGTTTTAACAATTAAGGAAAACAAAAAACTCATTAGTTCAAAATGATCTTTCAAATAACATAACTCCAATAGACAAAAGTGTGAAGTCAGTTTGTTGAAAGTCACTTTTAGCAAAGCGAAAAAATATCTTTTTAGCAGGGGACAAGCCTCCTTGCACTGTCCACGTGTGGGGGAAGAACACTATCTCCCTGACTTATGTATGCCAACACCATAGGGGAAAAGTGCATCTCAGCTTTACTTATTATAAAAATATAGAGCAATCATTGTATAAAGATAATGTGTAATGTCAAAAACTCTCTGACATATTGATTTGTGCTACACTTAATGGTGATGTTGTTAGAGCAAATGTTTAACAGAAAATCAGCTTGTTTTACCTTACTAGGAATGAGATCCCTTTTAAAAGATATGTGAAAAACTCAGGTCACTATCCCTGCATTAGAAATTACTCTGCATCCGTTTTTTATTCTTTTATAATATCTATAGGATTCTTCTACGAAAACATGTACTTGGAGTTCCTACTAATAAAGCATGATTTGCACAGGTCCATGACCTGGCCATCTAAGGCAATTCACAAACTGTAAAGACATGGATATAGATATATCAACTCGTAAAACAGATCCTGCTTGATAACATTCATAATGTCAGTAAGGCATGGATTACTTGCTATTCTGACTGCCTTACACATTATAAAAATATCTGTTTGTTTAATTTAATTATTTTGCTTAATCAAAAGCTTATTACTGTCTGGCTGGTAGGATTCTGAAGTCATGAACATAGAAGCAGAAAGATATGTACTAAGACATGCACTTTTACATGTTATGTGGAAAGATGATAGCTCCTGCGAAAAGCACAATGAATTAAAAAAGTGACTACCTTTACATTTATGATCTCAGTGCTACATGCTTTCAGCTATGAAAGCTTAAAGTAAGAATTTCTGTCAGGATATGTGCATCTTTCTCATCTAGAACTTAAGTGGTTCATAGGTTTTTAGTAGGCTTACAGTCCAGGGGACCATAGAGAAGCCTAGCCCAAATTCCCAGTTGCTCCCAAGCACTGTCTGATTAAGGGATGAGGAAATCAAACCCTGTACCACAGAAACTACAGGTCACAGTCTTAATCTTCAGTGACAACACAGAGGAGCCATTGTGTGCTGTGTAGTTCAACAAAGGTAATAAACAAAATAAAAACAATTGCATACCTCTTTCAAAAAAAGGTTTAGTTAATATCTGAAAAACTAAGCCAAACTGTGAACTATACATATATCAATGCCAAGGACCCAAATCTTCACCAGCAGATAAGTAGTATGCAGTAAAGAGATAGATGCATTACACAGCACCTTCTCCATCTGCAGATTCATTACACAGCACCTTCTCCATCTGTGGGTTCATTACACCAGTGCCTTCTCCAACTTGGGTTCATTACACAGTACTTTCTCCATCTGTAGATTCATTACACAGCACCTTCTCCATCTGTGGATTCATTACACAGCACTTCTCCATCTGTGGATTCATTACACAGCACCATCTCCATCTGTGGATTCATTACACAGCACTTCTCCATCTGTGGATTCATTACACAGCACCGTCTTCATCTCTGGATTCATTACACAGCACCTTCTCCATCTGTGGATTCATTACACAGTGCCTTCTCCATCTGTGGATTCATTACACAGCACCTTCTCCAACTGTGAGTTCAGTACACAGTGCCTTCTCCATCTATGGATTCATTACACAGCACCGTCTCCATCTGATGATTCATTACACAGCACCTTCTCCATCTGTGGATTCATTACACAGCACCTTCTCCAACTGTGAGTTCAGTACACAGTGCCTTCTCCATCTGTGGATTCATTACACAGCACCTTCGCCATCTGATGATTCATTACACAGCACCGTCTCCATCTGTGGATTCATTACACAGCACCTTCTCCATCTACAAATTCATTCAGCAGCACCTTCTCCATCTGTGGGTTCTTTACACAGCACCTTCTCCATCTGTGGATTCATTACACAGCACCTTCTCCAACTGTGAGTTCAGTACACAGTGCCTTCTCCATCTGTGGATTCATTACACAGCACCTTCTCCATCTACAAATTCATTCAGCAGCACCTTCTCCATCTGTGGGTTCATTACACCAGTGCCTTCTCCATCTGTGGGTTCTTTACACAGCACCTTCTCCATCTGTGGATTCATTACACAGCACCTTTGCCATATGATGATTCATTACACAGCACCTTCTCCATCTGTGGATTCATTACACAGCACCTTATCCATCTGTGGATTCATTACACCAGTGCCTTCTCCAACTGTGGGTTCATTACACAGTGCCTTCTCCATCTGTGGATTCATTACACAGCACCTTCTCCAACTGTGGGTTCATTACACAGTGCCTTCTCCATCTGTGGATTCATTACACAGCACCTTCTCCAACTGTGGGTTCATTACACAGTGCCTTCTCCATCTGTGGATTCATTACACAGTGCCTTCTCCATCTGTGGATTCATTACACAGCACCTTCTCCAACTGTGGGTTCATTACACAGTGCCTTCTCCATCTGTGGATTCATTACACAGCACCTTCTCCAACTGTGGGTTCATTACACAGTGCCTTCTCCATCTGTGGATTCATTACACAGCACCTTCTCCATCTGCAGAGTCATTCAACAGCACCTTCTCCATCTGTGGGTTCATTACACCCGTGCCTTCTCCAACTGTGGGTTCTTTACACAGCACCTTCTCCATCTGTGGATTCATTACACAGCACCTTCTCCATCTGTGGATTCATTACACAGTGCCTTCTCCATCTGTGGATTCATTACACAGCACCTTCTCCAGCTGTGGATTCATTACACAGTGCCTTCTCCATCTGTGGATTCATTTCACAGCACTTTCTCCATCTATGGATTCATTACACAGCACCGTCTCCATCTGATGATTCATTACACAGCACCTTCTCCATCTGTGGATTCATTACACAGCACCTTCTCCATCTGTGGATTCATTACACAGTGCCTTCTCCATCTGTGGATTCATTACACAGCACCTTCTCCATCTGTGGAATAAGCTGCCCTTTTAAGTTAAGCACTGAGATACATAATCATCCTTCAGACAGAATATGGTTGACTGTATGGGTACTCTCAAATTTACTCTGAGCCTAACTGGCTTAGCCCTCCTTGAGAAAATAGGGTATAACCTAACAGTGGTTATTGGCAAGGTGCTGATGGTCACACAACTATATTGCCTTTAAATGCTCCTATGAATCTTATGAATCTTTTAAAAAGGTTTAGTTATTTTGTGATAAGGAGCAAAAATTATAGTGTGTTCTTTAGTTCAAAGTAGCACAGTAGACACATTTTTTTACTGTAAACCCACCAGGCACAAGTGCCACTTTTCAGGTGTGACCCATGAGTATTTTCTTGTTAAATTACTTAATTTAAACATTCTGTTGGTTTGTCCAACATAAAATGTGTCATATGTGCATTGTACAAGATAAACAATAGATTTACTTTTACATGTTATATGTTGTCTGGTATCACATGTCTGGTTGAATTGTGTGTAGAGAAAGAGTGACACTTAGAAATACATTTACATAAAGAACAATGTCCACAAGGACTGCATTCAGTTTGTTGCACCAGAGGTCTGTCTGTTTTTTTTACCACATTTATAACCAGTCCATGCGTTTAAAGAATGTGTGTGTGTGTGTATCCATTTAAGTAACATCAATTGTTCCATGGACAGGAGTGCACTCTATAAGCATAAGAAGGTTCACCCTACATCTAAGTTTGTATTCATAGGACTAGATCAAATAAAAATTTATGGTGCAGTAGGATATGGTGTAAAAGCTTTTTTAAATTCTAAAGAAAGGTTTTTGGACACTTAACACTGGTGCACTTTTTCACCTGCTCTCAATGAATATCTGTAATTTGTATAAAGAAGCAAAAATGCATGGTCTTATTATCCTTGATTAACCTGAATTAGCCTGCTCTTGAGAGCTAAGCAGGACTGGGGTCATTAGTATTTGGATGGGTACCTGTGTGGTCACACTTGTTTTCATGCCATACTGCTTGGGTGTTTTTTAAATATTGTTTTGCATGGTATTGGTGTTTATTTAATGCATTATTTGTGGTGTGTCAAATAAAAGGAACTGACTGTTCCAGTTGTTTATATACTGGTTTCAATAAATATCTATAAGGCGTATGAAGAATAGCTAGAATGAATGGGCATGTTACACCGAACGAGCCTGATCTTGCATGATTTAGTAATTAAACAGGAAAAGGCTTGTTTAGCATTTGTATAGGTGCTGCCTGGCAATACTTATTGTGATACAATACTCTTTGTGAGTGTTTTTTAAAAATAATGATTTGCATGCTATTGGTGTTTATTTTTCACATTATCTGTGGTATAATTTAAAAGGAAGTGATTTTTCATTTGTTTAGATACTGACAAAGCTTGTATAAGTTAAACCAGTTTAGCTCTCTTTTCCAGCTGCACAAGGGAATAAAAGTATCACATCAGAGTGCTGGTTTGTTTTTATGTGATATATATATATATATATATATATATATATATATATATATATATATATATATACATATACATATATATATATATATATGTGTGTGTGTGTGTGTGTGTGTGTGTGTGTGTGTGTTTGTTTGTGTGTGTGTGTGTATACACACACACACACACACACACACACACACATATATATATATATATATATATATATATATATATATATATATATATATATCATAAATCAACCTTCATGTAGGTGCCTAGAAGTGTTATAATGCATAAGACTTTTCCACTAACATTTCTCTATACCAAAGTTAATGCTATTTTAATGACCTAAGTGTTATTTGCTGCAGAAATCTGGGGGTCATGCACTTTGAAAAATCTGGAAAGACACGCATAGCAATGCTGCAATCCAATGAATACAGTGATTAACTATTCTCACACTTGACAATACACTATAATTAGACTTAGGACAGCCACTGGTAAACAGCCAAGCCAGCTGGAGATTCTAGAATTACTGGTTAGAACTACAGAGCACAAAAATGATTTACTGAAGGTATGATTACATGAAACAATGAATACTTATAAAACTGAGGATTAAGTGTCCAGTGAATAATGTTTGTAAGGAAAACTCTGTAATACTGGCAGATTGTATTTGCAGGACTAAGTGATACAGAAAAACAATTATTTTAAAGTGTTTTGGAGTTTTAAATGGACTAAAAGAGAAAAAAGAAGGAGAAAGTAAGAAAGGCCATATAGAACAGTCTGATAAATTAATAATATTACTACAGAATGCAGTATCAGACATTTACTGTTATACAATAGTATATAATTATATAATGCTTGTGTATTTGGAAGTGATTTCACTCACTGGTCATCATATGTCACTTAGATGTATGGAGAAGTGGCACTTTAGGGAGTATAAAGGACATTTAGTTTATCATACGAGGAAGAGAGGAAAAAAGAGCTAACATATGTATGAGGAAAGGATAATTAAAGCTCTAAATTATTAAGTGTTGAACATGAAGCTGAAATATGTTAATGACTCCTAATCAGAATGATGTATTGTGTGGGCATCATAGTCATATCTGTTTTTGAGAGGTGAAGAAGACCTTTATATTATTAGATGCTGAAGGAGAACCTGTTATTTGTTAACGCTTCCCATTCAGAAAGGAGGCCTGCATAGGTTTTTCTAATCATGATACATATGTTTACTAGCAGATGGAGATTTTAGATATATTTGTTAATAATTCCACACTATACTCTGTTAACAGACTATATACCTTCCCATGTGGTGGTTTGTGAATAACATTTAAGAGATTCTGTGTTTTTCATGCTTCTAATATAAGTGATTATGACTGGGTCTCCTATCATAACTGGCTTACTATGTGTTCGAGACGTGGATGCTAAGATGTCAAGATCACATAATAATGGGTTATGATTGGAAACCCAATCATAATTCTTTGTAGTGTGTTGAGCTCTATCTGCTCCATGTTCTACTAGTTACAGAAAAAAATCACTAAGTGCTTTGCCAGTTTTCAAAGCTATAAAGCACTTACCAAGTGCTGTCAGAAAGGCATGTAACATAGTGTCTTATGATATAGAAAGCCAGAAACTGATAACTGCCACAGACAGCAGGTAGAAAGAAATCTGTTTTTAATTCTGCTGCTGTCATTTGCTGACTTGTACTGGCAGGTTTGACTGCCTAGTGTAATACTCAGTCTTAACAAGTGAAGCAGGGGTGCTTAACAAATGTTAAAATTGGGTCCCGTGCTATAGAAGCTCTTAACTGGTTTGTCATTTTCACAGTATCGAAGTTTAATCACCACACTTGATGTACTACAATATTTGTCATCTAATAGTTAAAGTAGGAGTTTCTAGTTATTGACAATTCTGCTTGGCTAGACAATATTAACTAGGATGAATGCTTTTAAGTGGGGCCATGAATAAAAAGTGATTGAATGAATGAAGGCATTGATAAATCAATCAATCAATCAATAAATAAATATATGCTCAATAATTTATTCACCAGATTCAGAGCTAGAATCCAAGTTTCTCCAGTGCTAGCTGGCCACTTTGTTATGGTCCAATGCACTAAAGACTGCCAACCCCGGGTATATAATTTATTCTGAGGTTTGGAAGACTCCTAGGTTAGAGATAGTAAATAGTGGGGTGCAGAGGGTGTACAGTTTCCTGCACGGGGAAAGTGGAAGACTGAAATCTCCCTCATAAAAAGGTGAGAAATTGTTTATTCAGTTTTGAGATTGTGACCAAATAGGTTTTCATCTATTAGGCATGTGTGAGTTAAACCACAGTCATCTGTAACAGAGTATAGGTTTTGAGAATATAAGCAGAAATCAGTTTACTAGGAGTGGAGGTGAACCTCTTAAGACATTCCCAGGAAAGAGCCTCTTCTCTGTGGTAAGTGTTATCTTTGCAGGGTACAGGGCAATTTGAATTAATGCCAGCTTCTGAAAGCTGAATATCTACCTTGTTTTCATACAAACCACCACAGAGTATAGCAAAGGCTGCTTGGTTAGTGGTTAATGGCTCTGTATCCCAGAATAATTAAGCATTCATTAGGGGCTTGATTGAATCAGGCATTTGACATAAGATGAATAACCTTTTATTGTGTCAAAAATAATATTATACTACTAAAATTACAATCAGAAGTAATCAAGCAAGTAAGATGTTGCTTCAAATATTTTGGCCACAACCTTGTGACTGCCTTGGTCCAAGTCTAGAGATGCAAAGGTGAATGTGACTGGAACTGGTGTTAAAAGACCATTTTACTGTTCAGAGGATTCCATTTGAAATTTTAAAGTTTATTAATTAGACCAGATCAACACTGCGGTGGTGGTGCTGCGGTAGCGTTGTCGCCTCATAGCAAGACGTTGTCCAGTTCGATTCTCAGCTAGAGCATCTTCTGTGTGGAGGCATACGTGAATGGGGCGTGCCTTCGTTGAAGGCTGTGTGTCAGGGCTGGTAACCCGGTACGTAAAAATCCACTACCAATCATTAGCGGACTGGAGTTCCGCTGTGGCGACCCCTAACCGGGAAAAGCCGAAAGACACAAAATTAATTAGACCAGATCTAACTGATGGTAAGAATTTCCCTAGTAGCAATGAGTTGGCCTGGTTAAGAGAAACCCAAATAAATGTATGGGTAAAAAGTTTTATGCTCCCTTTATTCTTCACTTGACCACCACCATATTACAGTTGCTTTTAAAGCATCTTCATCCACTTCTATCACAACGTACCCCAGTTTTTCATTTTTAGTGCACTTGAATATTGATATATCATTTTGAACAACAGGTCTGCTGACTTCTCAGATGGTGTGGCCTTTCAGATACTTGTTCTTATTACCTGAGAGTGAGACTTTGATAAGGAAGTCTGAGGTATAGAGCTGAAAACAAACATGGTGTATCAGTCAGTCAAGGCCCCCATGTTAGGAGGTGTGTGAAAGGCAATAACATCAGATGTGTGCAGCCCACTCTTCTGCAAGAGATATGTATGGGTTATGTGTCAGGCCCACTTCTTCAATAAACATAGCATCCTTGTAGGCTCCTAGTCTCTTTTAAGGGTCATACATACAAAGAGATATCCTACACCTTCTTCCCATGATAGATGAGCTAGCTAAAGGCCGCTTCCTTCTGTTATAGTCAGATGACCCATCCTGCATCATGGGCTCATCCCTGTACTGCAGTCACTAGCTGGCACTAGCTGCACATTTGAATGCAGAATCTCTGTGAAAGTGGTGATACAAATAACTTAGTAATCTGGGAGGCCTGTTCAATTATTTTCTGTTCCCAAATGGCACTTTAGTTAGAAGTTATTTAATACAAAATTATTTGAGCAGCTAGGAAGTAGATACACAACACAGGAAAAGCCACAAAAATCTTTTAGTATTAATACGGCCTAGTTTATAAATAAGTATCCTTGCTGTCATTGACACTCCAAATTTGTTACCTAAATACAAAGGTGATTTGTTTACTATTTTTACTGGAGTTGGTGGTGGTGGTGGGGGGGGGGTAGCTTATGCTGGATAAGGGAACTGTAACAATGCAATGCTTTGTATAGTTTCAGATTTTTTACACTGGTTTTATTGATTATTGAACATTTATCTCAAAAACAATTTCATATCTTATATGTGAACATGCATCTCCAGCACAATATTTGTCTCCAACATCTTCATATTGTATATTTACAAATTTTACACATCTTCGACTGTTAAACTGCAATTCTTTGAACATTAGTTCTGAATCAACAACCAAGAACCTATTTAATGATTTTAAACTGTTTAACCATAAAGGTTACACCTGTAGTAACTATTTATATTATGCTGATTAGAAACATAATAGGCATATATAGACAGATAAATGAATTATGTTGTTTATTCTTTAATGTTTGACTTGTGAGAGTAAAGAAATAAAGCTCACACAGTACCAGGCCTGGTCGTGTCACACCATGAGTACCATATGCAGTTCTGTAGGCAGTGGTAGGACAGGGACATAAGGCTTCTAAATAGAGAGTAGAAGAAACCCACCTCAGAGGGCTGTGTAAGATGAAGAAGAAATATTATAGCTAGAAAGCAAGTGAGCTTAACCATTACATACCAGTGTTGTAGCATCCACTGCCTAGTGAGACTATGATAAATCCATAACTTAAAAATAAATTGCAACAGCTGTCTGAGAAGACCAGATAAAAGAGACATACATAGAGAAGAATTTTGACACCATACCAGTTTACTACAAACTGAAGAAATGGGAGAGTCACATGACACAGAGTGATTCCTTAAAGTGGTGTACTGCAGTTGCTGTAACTGTTCCTATATAACATTCCAGTTACTTTAGAAATAACAGGATTTCATTCAGTTATACATATTATGTTTATAACATGCCTTTGTACTAACCAAGTGTATCATATGAAATACAGTTTACAGGAAATAAATTTCAGTATGTACGTTCAGATTAGTTCAGACATGTGCAGTCTGAATATCCAGTTTGTTCTTTACATATCCTACTAAAACATGAATATTTACAATTATCAATTCCCCTATTTTTGTGTTTTTTTGCCCCAGTACCTAATGACCATTAGATTTACCCCAGATGGACATAGCCCATTGGTTCCTTCACTTTGGAATACAAATCAGGATTGGTGAAATCTGACCATCATTCAGACAGCCACGAATACTTTATGCTTGTGCTGGCATTTCAGTAAGGAGATTGTTTTCTCTAATGGCCTAACCCCACCCCTGGGTGCATTGGCATGAGATTTACATCAAAGCAGAAGACCACAATGCCTACCTCGTGTGAGTGTGCATCTGCACACATCTGCATTGAATGTAACCTCTGAGGGATAGTGGCAGAATGTGGCTAGCTCTCCCCCTTCCCCCACTATAGGCATGCTTATCTTCCCCTGCCAGCTCCTTCAAACATGAAAGTCACTAATCAAACTCTTCTCACATGGTCCAGAGTCAGGACGTTACCCCCCTACACCACTGGAGCTGGCTCTCAGTCTTACTACTAACACTGACTTCACAGCACTAATAGCAGGTGGTGCTGATATTAAGTTAGGTCATTAAGTTGAAATATTCTGATCATTGTCCTGCATGTTGATTATTTCTGACTCAGAATGCACTGGCTTCATGTTACTACATTTAGATTTAAGCCTTAAATCACTTGTGAGACAATCATAAGTTACTGTATATGAACAACAGCAGTGGTTATGCTAAACACTAAACAATTAGCAAAATTATTTTTAATTATTTGTTTCTGCAGCATTCTGTAGTTTTCTAACAAAAGTAATTTTTGTACTCATCTTCCGTTTGTTCTGTAGCTCTTAATATCCAAACGGTGTTCCCAGTAAAAGTTACAAATGTTAGCTTCTGAAAGTGCAATACCTTCCATTATTACCTTATTCCCAAATTGTAGATCTGACACTTTTTATGGTCACCCACCCTTTTTTTAATAGACGTGTCACCATTCTGTCAAAACTGAGTTGCTATTTCCTTTTCCTTTATTATAACAGATGGACAGCTAATCGCTTGCTTTCTGTTATTGACAGTGAGGCCAAAGTTCGCAGCTTCGATGTGAGATGCCTACTTGTTAGAAGCTGTGCTGGGGATTGTCTTATTGACTGTGATGGGGCATTGCTGTTTTCCGATAGGGGTAAGTAATATTTACTGGTGTTAGAATTTTCACATTTCTGTAATTGATTCTTTTTATTCTGTATCATAAACTAAACCTGCCCATAACTTTGTGGGCATTTGGAGCTTAAGGTAATGTGTATCAACTCCTATAGCTTCTTGAGCATGTATACTCATGACTGAAAACTGTGGCCTACCTCTTGTTGTATCTACATTGTGCAAAATGGATTTAAGGATTGTTGAGACAGTTGGACTTGTATTTTTCAGCTGTTAATTTCAATAAATTTGACACTGACAACATACAGAAAACATACATTTTTGTAATGAAGCAATTCTATACCAACCTTTACCCACAACAAAGGCAGAATTTCATGATGGATAAGTTCCTTTTTTTCTGATTTTGATTTTTGTACATATTAAATATAGAACAGTTTCTGACAATCTGTTCTATTTTCTCTTTCATGCTGGGCCAATATAGAATATGGAATATCTCAAGCTCTTTATTTCAATTTTCTCATGATTATATCTGATTCATCCTTTTTAAGCTGTGTAGAAATTACTACTGTGTCTCCTTTAAATTAACATTGGAATACTGCTTATTTATCTCCTCACAGAAATTTTGGTCTTATTAATGGAGTAAGTGATTCACTATTATCTGGCCATCATGACCTAATGCCACCAGGAAACAATTGGAACTCATATTCATTCTGAGTACAAAGCCTTAGCTTGTCTTCTTATATTACTGGTTTCAAGCTATGCACCTATTCAGTAGGTTCAGTCTGTTTCACTTTAACTCCCATGACTTCCGTGCACTTCATTTCTAAACAAACATAACCTACTTGGAATTTTCAAAAAACATGCATTAAAAATAAAATATATCTGAAATACAAAGGTGTTATAACTGCACAAGCCTTGTGTATTGATTTAACAAAATGCTATTAGAAATAATAACCTTAGCAGTAAAAGGAAACATAAATATATAGAAAATATAATTCCACAGTTGTACATTATTTTTATCAGTGTTTTGCATGCTTCCACTATGAGTGGACAAACCAAAAATGCACCAAGGATTGGCATCCCCAAACTGTATTCTCCAAAAAACCTGCAGAAAAACATTTTTAAGTGTTTTGTTTTTGCATGGGGCAAGCATTGCTGCACCTCCAACCCATTTGGAGGTAAGTCCCCACCCTCCTAAACTTATATATTCCAATACCAGGGTCGCACCAACTTGAAGAATTGGGGTATTCCCCAAAAAGGGCATTGCTGCCAGTACAACTTTGTCAGTGATTTCCTATGGAGAAGTTCCGATCATTGGCGGGTTGAACCTCAGGCAACTAAAGCTTGAGCATTCAGTCTTCATCCACTAGCAAATTACCTGTTTTCCAGACATAAACTTTTGAGTAGATCATGGGAAGTATGGTAGAATATATAACAAAAGCAGTAGTTCATGTAAATTATCATGAGGCAAGAACATCAAGTATACTGAATAACATAAATATTCATGTACATTCATTAAGAAATTTGGCCAAAAACAAAGCATTTTATTCCTCACTTTGAGTAGAACAGGAACTCTTTTCAGAACATAAAATAAAAGAAACACGATCACTGCCTCAAAACACCAGCAACCACACCAAGTCTTTTCAGAACATGTATGACAAATACTGCTTCAGGAAAAATCTTAATATGATATTTACCTTGCAGAAAATCTAAGAAATCTAAAGCCTTCAAATAAATCATAGTATTTTCTTGAAAATATCATCAGTGCTCTGTAATGCATGTGACTATAACAGCATGTTTTACTGTATCCTATGTCTAATAGCTCTGGTCCTGCAATGACGTTTTACTCACATAACTCTTTCTCTTACTTCTAACTGACTCTTTAATATCATTGAAAACATTTTCACATTGAAATCATGCAGTATAGCACCAAAATATTTTCTAACTGCTTTACTGCACAAAAAATGTTCAAACATTAATTCTGCATGACTATGAATATTTGACTTTATGCATTTCAGCACTATCACATTTAGATGATTAACTTGTAGTGTTACTAGCATTTTTTTTCATAAAATGTTATTTAGCTTCCATACAGCAAGAATTATGTTGATTATTCAAAGCATTTCACACGTATCACATCCAGCAGTGTTACTTTAATATAAATTAGCTTGAAGTGACACAATTTGAAATAGTGACTTATATTTTTTAGGTCTGTGCACTCAGCCTAGCCAAACATACCATTAATATTCAGTCTGTGTTCAGAATAAAACAAAAGTATGAGGAATATTTGAAAAGCTTGCAGTTAGTATTTAAAATCTGAATGTAGATTCAGACAGAATATCGCATTCAGTGCTATTGTCTGACTTAAATGCTGCAGACATGTCTTTGAGCATTGGATTTTTGGTCCTTCAGTTAACTTTGCTATGGCTAACAACTTGAACTGTATTAACATTATCCCTTCCACCCATTAACATTGTGTAAAGTATTCATAGCAATTCACTGCATGCATTTTTTTTCCATAATAAATCTTTATTATTATTTTATTTTCATACACAATGAAGAACAAAAATAACATATATTCACAAAACAAAAACCATTATCTAATATCACTAATAACCACACCCTACATACAATATTTTCAAGAATGCTTCCATGTAACACATTTAAATATAAAAAAACATAAGAGTAAATGCAAGTAATAGACAGTTGATTACGAAATTCTCCCGACACACATAAATAATTATTTATTTCCAAGTTGAAAATACTATGCTAGTATGATATTAAAAATCTGTTCCCAAATTTTTGGATTGTTAACATTCTTATTATGTGGGTTTAACAGTAGTTTATGAGCCAATATATGTTTTGTCGCTAGAACTCTAAAGTTTTAACATTAAGTTTTAGATGGATCTAACCAATTTGTAGCTATATAAAGCTTCATTAATAAAAAAAATATTAATATATATAATAATTTGTGATTTAGGGATCTCTTTCGGGGGAATATGCAGAATCATAAATTTCCATGATAACGTTGTACTTTGGTAACCCACCTTCTGAAGTTGAATCTTAAGGGAATTCCAAAGTTTGCATGCATTTTTATTGTGCCATGCATTTTTGCATTGTTCTGCCCAATTATTTTGTGCATCATTTATTTGTGTATGGGATGGCAGAAGTTGTAACAAGGTCTTGTAAATACAATACATGTCAACAGAAGGGAAGGGTAATTAGGTTCTAAAACAAAAGCCAAAGCCTATCACCTATGGCAACTCACCAGTGCATGACTGTCACCCTCAAGCTTGGACAACAATGTCCAGATATAGAAGGAATAATGAAGGAATTAATAAAACAGAGGAAATTATGCTCAGCTGGTACAAAAGAAGCATCATATGAAAATCATGTTTAGAAAAACATAGAAATACATGCAAAACAAAAAAGAAATGCTAGAATGGAAAGGCCAATAAAACATTCAGATCTTGTTAAACATCTTAAGACTGAGTGAGGAAGAATCCAGAACTAGAATATGTCATTGTCACTTAATACTTTTCCACATTAGAGTAGTAGCTTTGATTTACTTTGCTTCATTTTATTTTTTGTGGCATGTCAGGCTATAGTAAATAATTGTGTTTTTATGAATAAAGTCAAAATTCAAAGGAAAAGTTTACATTCTCTATTATTTTTATATACTGGAGATATTAGAAAATGGGTCACTCTAAACCTCATTGTGATGTCAGGGGTTGTGATGGAGGGTTCAGGGTAAGGAAAAGTTAGTGTGTAACCAGTATGAGATAGGTAAGTGTTTTTTCCAGAGCATTCAAGATGTGTAGCAAGACATTATTTAATTTTGGCTAATCATCCATGATGTGCTAGGTTAAGGAGCAGTTCATGATGAGATATCTAATGGTTTAATAGTTGCAGAATTATGTGTGTTATTTTCTTAAGACATTGCCTCTGAAATTGTAAGAGCAGTCTCCCTCACGAGACACAAGAAAGTCTGAATATTAGACAAGTACAAAAGTTGTGTGGTGGGAAGATTATTTCTCCAAATTAAATGATTCTCAGATAATTATTCTCTAGGTATTAACTTGCTTCCTGATGTACAGTAGTGTGTATGCTTTTGCATTCTTTGTGGAGGCTAAAAGTTATGTTGATGTTGAGGAGAAGCTCAAGGTCACGTCTATGACTGTTGGGGGGATCAGTGTGAAAAAATTTTGAGAAGCAAAGTCCTCTGGGTAGGACATTGTAATCCAGTATTTTCTAGAAACAGGACTTACGCCAAGGTCAGTTATCATATTTTATAGTACAGGAATAGTAACCTTTCAAATAACCTGGTCTAAGACCTGTTGAGTAGACTTTACCGAGTAGCTTAATACCTGTGGACAGCAATGGAACCGCAGCTTTTTCCTGTTTTTGTAAACAGTAGAGACCATCATTAATGATGCTTGTTTGTCCAGGATTTGCAAGAGCCAAGCCTTCAGTTATAATGTATCATCTGTCCAAGATTTGGAATCCTCTTTAACTTTTGAGAAATATTACATCACCCCTGAATGCAATTTCTGTAAAGTGTAAGGCAAGGGCTTCAAAACTTTCAGCTTCCCTGCTGTTAGGGGTTTTTCACTATAGATGTGAAAGGTGCATGTGACTGAATTTACTCTATAATCCTCAGACAAAGATGGGCAAATACCTAGAACAGTAATCATTCTTCTGAATGTTATGATATCTTAGGTACCTGGATGACATTTTCATTCTGTGGAAAATCAAGTGTTGGACATACCTAGATTTGTAGAATATTTGAGTGGCACTATGTTTGCTTAAAGTTTATAAATTAGATTAGTACAGGCTCAGTGAACTATCTGGATGCAAAAGTTATTGATAAAGTGGATTTGATTCAAACCTTTATAGAAAACCAATTTTCAACAATAGTTATTTACATTTTAAAAGTTTACACCCCTTTAGCCAAGTAAAAACCTTAGTTAAAAGTGTATTTCATAAGGATGTCCAGAATGGAGACTAAGGATGACTGAATGAGGCCAGAATGAGACCAAGAAAGAAAAATTGATAAATATTCTTTGGGTTAAAGAATACCCTGAACAACTGGTTAGGAACATTAGTATGGAAGTACCCAAAACAGAGCAATTAAATATCCACCTCTTCTGTGTACCAAACCCAGTAAAAATGTCAAAACAAACGTAGATAGTAATTCTGAGAGAGCCTTGGTTTTTAAAATTCACTTCTAGTTCCATAGACTTTGTGAATGTAGTGAAGAGTAATTGGAATATATTTAAGGCTAGTGAAAATAGTGGGGGATACACCACAATTTGTGTTCAAGTCAGGAAAAATATTATGGGATTATTAAAAAGCAAGAAAGGGCAGTTGCTGATAACACAAAATAAAAATAGTAAAGCTACTACAAAGTCTGATAGCTCTTGAGAATGCTCCTTCATATTTTCAAAGGAAACTATTACATTGGCCAACCTTTTTAAACCAAACATTACTTTAAAACAATGTAATTGTAGGAGTATGGCGTGGTCTGTATTGCTAAGTATGCTTTGCGCCCTATTTGTTACATATGCAAGACTGAGAGAACATTAAAAACTGGAATAAATGAACATAATTATAATATTTTCAAATGTAATGTAAATAATGCTCACTACAAGCGCACATTAAAATGTGCTGAAGTCATCAAATCTGGATTTACCATCTTCAAACAGGTTGCCCAAGACCCAAGGAGGGTATGTAAGGAGCAAGACTGAAATATAGAGATTTACTATGGCAAATGAGATTGGATGCCACTACTCCTCTGGTGTTAATGAAAAGCTTCCTTTAACTCTGTATTACAACTTAGAGCAGCTAAATTATAGAGAAACTGAAAGTTTCAATTAAGTATAAAAGTTAACAAGTTCTCATATGAAAATTAATATTTTGTGCTTAATTTACTTACTATAAAATAAACTAGGTCAACTGATGAATTTGTACAGTTGTTTAACAATTTATATTTAATTTTAACATTTAACTTTGTATACTGTTTATTTTCATTTGTATGTATTTTATATATTTGATGTACATTTCCGTTTAAGAACAATGAATAGGAATTTACTAATTTGGATGAAAATCACTTAACTTCAATAAAGGCTTGTTGGATTATTTTATCAAATGTTTTTGTCTGGTTCCTGTTCGTAGTCATTATTACAGTTGTTGAGCATTTTGGTTTACTAGCTGAGCAGTGTAGCAGGTAGGCCGTTTTTTGCAGTTACTAATCATGAAATGACCCAAGAGTGGCATCAAATGTTCTTTGGAAATGTCTGGTTTTTACAGCTATCTACTATTGTCTACAAATGCAAAATTATGTTATACTGATTTGTTACAAGAAGCTGTGCTTTCAGGACACTTGGGTCCATCAAGGAAGCTATCTGGTCTCCAAGTATTTCAATTTTGATTATTTTGTTTTTGTTGGAGTAATCCAGCTGCTTTGCCTGGTTTGCTGCACTAACATATAAGTAAAATTTAATGAGGTACAGACCTTCCAAGAGCCTCAGCAATTGTAAAAAAGTTGCACCAATCTTTTTTCTCCTCTCAAAAGACATTTCTTTGAAAATAATCTCGGACTTTGACATACATGTCAGAGTCCATAAGAGTAAGAGTTACCAAGAAATAAGGCACTAGGAATACGCTGCAGTTTTATTAGATTTGCAATATTCCTAACAGACATTGCAGACATTAAAGAAAGGATGACCCACTTCTCTAAGTTTTTGGTGTGATATTCCAGATTGCCTTTACTAAAGTGATTATCTAGCTTGGTTAGAAAAGAACACCCGGTTATTTTATTTTAAGTAATACCATTTAAATGGGAGGATAGATTTCAAAGTCCTACATGGACTATAATTAAACTATAATTAACTGCTGGTATTTCAGTTTTGTTCTACGGGTTGTCCATATCCTGACAGAGTTCCAAATGTTTGCAGGACTGGTAAAAATGCAGAATAGCTTGTTCTGTGCATGTGACTGTCAGTGGTATATTTGCTGTATACAGCTTGGTATTATACTGTTCTGGAAAATTATGCCTATTGATGTGGGTGGACTGCTTTAACTATGCTAGAGGCTCAAAATAAGGAATAAAAAGAGGAACAGAAGATATTGTTATTTGAATCCACTGAATGCTGATGCTCCATTAGAGAATATGTTACTTCATTAAGGATTTACTTTTGCTTTAGTGTTATAGCTGGACAACAAAATGTATTGAAGCTATTCAAGTTTTCCATAACCAGTTACCATTTAAGTTTGACAAAGGTTTGTGGACATTAACACCTAAGAGAAACAGGGCAATATTTCTATGCTTCACATGCTAAAAAGTACTTGTGACCCTTATAAAAGGATTCTTTTTTTTTCTTTTTGTTCTGATCCCTGGCCTTCCTCCAGCTTGCTTTTGTAAAAGTGTAAACATTTATTGAGCTAACGTATCCTGTTCTACTCACAAACGTTTTCAAATTCAACTGTCAGGTTTGCCTAGATGCTTACTCAACAGTCACAACAGATTTGGCCTGCCTTTTAACAAAAAATATTGCAGTTCCTGAAACTCAGTAGGTGTATGGCCCCAAGTAAAATAAATGTAACAGCTTGTGGTATAGGCTTTTCCTAGTCTAAAATGTCTAACATGTAATGTGTTTTACAATGCAATAGCTATGGAGATAAATTCTTAAAGAAAGTATTGCAAGACTTCATGCAAACCCAACATGATAAGCACTGAGGAAGCTGAAAAGCACTTGAAATGCCAAACTGGGTAAGGTAGAGCTATGTCATGTTTTATATATATGTGACGGCGTAGGTGTTACTTTTTAAGGAGGAAAATAAAGATAAAAGATGAGGATGAGTTGTTTTTAGGATGTAGATGTCCTTTAATATTTTGAAGGATTTGTTGATCTAAATTTCCTTTGAGAAACCAATTAACTTACCTTGTTTGCTGTAGCATAGACTAGATCCAAGCCTGCTGAATCTAGCTTTGTTTATATGCTTGTTGTTTGTTTGCTTGTTATTTCCCTGGAACGCTAATTCCACCTAATACGCGGCTTCTCAGCACTTCTGTGGATCACTAGTGATATCTGCATTGCTTACTGTACTTATTTCCTTGTTTCACTTGAAAGAAAGTTACTGTTTGTCGTTTTTGCATTTAAGTTACCTGTAACACATTGCACTTAAGTTACCTGGCACTTGCTCACTAAAGCAATTATATAAGTCAGCACTAAAAATTAAAAGCACTACACCCTCACTCCCCACTGGCCCTGGTTTTCAATTATTAAGGAATTCCCAATATTATTCTAGCATATCCAAAGGTCAGTTGTCAATCTCCTCTCCGGTCCAGCTGGTGAATCTGGGAATCTTGAGGCAATGTTACAACTGCCTCATGTACACAGACAACCCTCTCCTCCTCCCAACAAATTCCAACACATGTGAGAGATGCAACCATATAGCCAAACTGGAGGCTAAGCTCTCTCAACTCAGTACTGGCATAACCAGTCAGGAGGAGAAGGAAACCACACTCACTACAATTCCAGTCTCACATAGACCTACCACGACAGCAAACCAAACACATAATCACACAAAAACATACTCGGAGGCTCTAAATAAAGATCTGCCAAGCAGCAGAGACCTCCAAAGCAGACACCCAAGCAGCCGCTACCCCAAAACAAAACACGTGCAACACATATCTCACAAAGCCAGTGTGCCAAACAGTCACAGCCCTTAAGACTAAACAACACACCTGATACACTTGTAATAGGTGACTCTATCGTCAGGCACACTGACGTCCCGCTCACCAGGCTGAACAAGGAGAGGGTCACGGTGAGCAGCCTGTCGGGCGCTAGGATCCGCCACATAACACAAGCACTCAGGTCACTCCAAGGCAAGTACAAATATGACTCAGTCATTGTCCATGCTGGTGTGAATGACCTGAGACGTACCTCCCTGGACTACATGAAAAGAGACATAAAGGAGCTCTCTGAGCATGTAGCCCAGGCCGGTATGACTCTGACCTTGAGTAGCATCTTACCCTCACCAAGAATGATGCCACAATATGAAGACAAGATGATCAATTTCAACAATTGGCTTAAGTACTGGTGTCATTCAAAGGGGATCCAATGCCTGTCAGCTTGGGATGATATACTTGACAAGCCACGATGCTTCACTAGGGACGGCTTGCACCTGTCACCCCTGGGCTTTCGGATATTGGCAAAGGCTCTTGCTACCCCCATAGTGCCTTTTTTAGGCAAGGCTCAAAAGACATACCCACCTCCATAGGTATCACAAGGGATAAGAAACTAAGAGTAATGCTACTCAACGCCAGAAGTCTAAATCTCAAGATGCACGCACTCGAAACTCTCCTTAGCATGGAGAACATCGATATCTGTGCAGTAACAGAAACCTGGTTCAGGGCTCCTGAGAGCACCCCAGCACTACCAGGTTATACCTCATACCATGCTTTTCGGCCCCAAAACTTGGACCGAACCACAAATGGTGGGGGAGTATCGATATTCATCAAAGATACCCACACCTCCAGGTTGGTGGCAAAGCACGAAGCATCAGAGACTATCCATGTGCAACTAACAGTGGGTAAAACTGCCTTCCAGTTTATAGCCTGCTACAGACCACCCTCCCAAACCCAGGAACCCCACTCGGCCTATAGACTGGGAGCATTACTCTAGCTCCAACACCCTAGCCCAAAGGTTCCTAGAATTTATAAACTCAAATGCTATGGAACAACTTGTTACGACTCCCACAAGAGGGGAAAACATACTGGACCTGATCATCACCAACATGGGGACTCTATGCTCCAGACCAGAAGTGTATCCCTCACTGGTAAGATCAGACCATAAACTAATCTCACTGGATATTCACATCCCGACCCCACCCCCTGCCCAGAAAACCACAGTGAAAAACTTCTCTTAAGCAAATTTCACACTCCTCAAAACTGAAGTGGAATCCTTTAAAGCCCCCGGGACTGTGGAAAATACGGCCCAGACCGCAGAATCCTTTATAAACGCATTCTATGAACACCTTCAGGAATGCATGGATCATGCGATCCCAAATAAAACCAAGATCCAATCCTCCAAAGGCAGACGTCCTGTCTGGTGGACCCCAGCCATAAACAAACTATACAATAGAAGGAGGAAGCTACTAAATGATAGAGCAAAATCCCAAAAAGGGAAGGCATCACTGATCAGTATTAGCAAAAAACTACGGGCACACATAAAATTGTCTAAGGCCAGCTTCGAGAGAAAAATTGCACAGGACACTAAGGATAATCACAAGGCTTTCTTTAGTTATGTTAGGAACCTGGGTGGTAATTCCCAGATATGCTCAGAATTAGTCCAAAATGACAAAAAATACACCGAACCCACAGACATTGCCAACATCCTAGCTGACAGGTTCAACGCAAACTTCTCCCCCCCCCTCCCCACCAAAAGGGCAAATATCTATCCCAGCAGAGTACTGCCCCCCTGACATCTCAGATGCTCAGGTAAGAGCCGCCTTCTCCAAAGCAAAAAACACAGCATCAATGGGACCAGATGGTGTCCCGGGCTGCGTCCTACATGAACTCCAAGAAGAGCTAAACCCAAACATAAAACTACTGTTCAATCTCAGCCTTACTACAGGATATGTGCCCAAAGAGTGGCGAACAGCAACAGTGGTCCCTCTCCATAAAGGTGGTGCCTCAACGGATCCTGGAAACTATCACCCCATAAGCCTGACTAGCTTGGTCTGCAAAGCTATGGAAAGGATCATCATGGACCTCATAAATAAAGATATTGGGGACCTACAAACACTGGATCCTACCCAGTTCGGCTTTGTTAAGGGCAGATCCTGCCTCTTAAACCTGGTTGATTTCTTTGAAACAGTCACCAAGGCCATTGATGAGGGGAAGGTGGTCCACACAGCCTACCTGGACCTCGCAAAAGCCTTCAATACAATACCCCACTTGGGCATTATAGATAAGCTCACCAGCTTAAATATAAACCCCTATGTCACTAGATGGATTGCAAACTGGCTCAAGGACAGAACCCACATGGTTAGAATTGCTGGAGCCATGTCAGACTCAAACCAGTTACAAGTGGTGTCCCATAAGGCTCAGTCCTGGGACCTCTCTTGTTCGGTATATATTTCTCGGAGGTACAGGCCAACACGGAAGGACTGTGGCTGACCAAGTTCGCAGATGACTGCAAACTGGGCCATAATCGACTCTCCAGCCGACACAAGCATCCTCCAAAAGGGCCTCATAGAAATAGACAACTGGTGCCAGAGCCATGGCCTCAAGCTAAATGCCAAAAAGTGTATAGTCATCCCCTTTGGCAAAAACAAAGTGCCCACAAATTACCACATAGGTGGTAATCCATTAAGTACAGAAGAAGTAATTAGGGACCTGGGAACCCAAGTTGATAGCAATCTCTCATTTGACAACCACGTGGCCAAAGTGGTTAGAAAAACATTTTATATAGCCCACCTAATCATGAAGGGATTCACATCTAGATCAGGGGAGGTCATCGTGCCTCTTTACTCATCCCTCATCAAGCCCATAATTGAGTACAATGCCCCTTTTGGGATGTACCTTACCAGACACCTGCAGCAACTGGAAAGACCCCAAAAGTACCTCACCAAGAGGATCAAAGGGCTCAAACAGATGCCATATGCTGCCCGGTTAAAGAAACTCCAGCTCTACTCAGTGGCATACCGCCTGTTCAGAGGCGATCTGTGCCTGACGTATAAAGCCATGTCCAACCCGGAATTAATGGACATGCTGCACCTCAGAAAATCGAAATCCCATCGAGCTAAGCGCTCGAGAGACTTGAACCTCAGCACTGAAATAAATAGGACATGCTGGAGGGACAGATTCATAACCCAGAGGCTCCCTTCACTCTGGAATAAAATCCCAGTCCAGGTTAGGCAGAGTCCCTCATTGACTCTCTTCAAGAGGAATCTTGATGAGTGGATGGGAGATCGTAGGTTTACCCCGGGTATCACTTCTGTGTCACTGTTAGACAGAGGCACAGTATATTAACCTCGAAAAAGGGCATAGCAAAATAAATTTAAAATGGGTGGCGAAAGCCAAACACATTCTGGCTAGGCTTATAAATGCCCTAGGGCAGATAGCCTAGTATGAACCTATGAACCTATGAACCTATAAGAAAAGTTTTACATATGGGTCAAGTTTGTGCAGATAGTCTAACCATCCCAGTATAGCTATTTTCCATTTTCCTGCTTTCTTTCTGTCTCTACTCATACAATATTAATATCTCCTTCAAAATTATATTTGGCGTGTGTGCCCCTTCAGTAAAAAGATGGAATTCAAGTCTGTCTCTCCACCATTTTGACAAATCCTAGGGAATTAAAAAAGTGCTGTTACATCACTGTCATTGAAGAAATAAAATGCAGTGTAATGACTGATGAAATTAATATATTAGTTTGATTGAGCATAGCTGATAATATCTGATGTTTAGAATCAAGCCAAGAAAAACAGTAAAGGGTAACTCCTCACACTGTGTTGTATTACTAGTTTTCACTCTCTTCCCTTTCATGTGTTATGTAGAGAGAAATAAACATTCTTTAACAGTTTAGATAAGGAGCTTTGAGCAATAAGGCCTTGCCTCATGTAGCAGAAATCCATAGCACAATGTGCAAATTGTATACAAGTTAATAAGCATATGGAATGTAAAACTGGCAATAAGAAAGGAAATCTAAATAAACTATTAAAATGAGACTAATAAATCACTATATATCACTATGTTTATGCATACTGTTTATCTTGTCTCTGTAGAAAAACAGAGATAAATATTCTAGTATCTTGAATGTAAGAAGATAGTAAATGTTTTTATTCAGTATTAAAATGGAATATGTTAAAATATTAAAATTACTGTGCTTTGCACACACACATCATCTCCTTCCATTTATTGTTCATTATTGTATAATCTAGTATTTAACCATTTCTTGTGCAAGTCTCAAGCCAGCACATTGGTGAAGTTGGCATTTTTATGTAGCAGGATGTTTACCCAACAACAGAAGGATTACAGTGCAATTATTCCACTCTTTGCATTTGTAATCATATTTATTTTGCTTGAAATATATATCTTTATAACAAATATTGGTAAAAATGTAAGAAAAATAATTAATTGTAACTGTAATGTTTTCTTAGCTTTGGTATGTTTAGTGGCTGGTTTCATAAAAAAAATAAATTGTAGTTTCAGAAACTGTGACTTAGACCTAAGTATTCCATAATAAGTGAAATGCCAACTACTGACAAGATACAAAAAACATGCTTGCAATCATATTGTGGTTTTCTGTGCAGTACTAATGTTCCTATTATCACTGACAGTGTTACTTTTGTAGTTTATACTGTAACAAATTATATGATTAAGGCGACTATTGTGATGTATTTTTAGCCAGCGCTTCTTCTTCTCAAACTGTTCCACATTATAGCATAATTTGATTCTTCCTTTTTCTTGCAAAGTAGACAGTTTACTACCAAAGTAGAAGTGTATTGTTTTGAATCCTGGCTTTGAGTACCTCTAAAGAGAGTGTTAGTGAAGGAGTTTTTAAAGGGCAGTCACATCCCAAAACATAACTTTTGTTCCATCTCAGATATTATTTATATGCAGAATGATTCATAAAACTCCACATATAAATCAAGAATGACTTAACTGTTTTCTTCTTTATGTTTCATTTGTATGCTTTCTGCTTCCTTAATACACACAGTGTTGGGTTTGTATGAAAGCTTGTGAGGCTTTCTTTAGATTTTTTCTCCCTGGCTCCTACCTTATACTCTATGACATTTAAAATTTCTGTCACAGAAAAACTCATATAGCAAGGTGCATTTACCCCTACTTTCTTTCCTTCTCACTAGACCATAAACGCATTGAACTTCACAGACAGAAGACTTACTCACCATTTTTCTACATCAAAAATGCACAGAAAGAACAGCTTACTCAGTGCTAATGATTCATTTAACTCAGGACATTTGGCACCTCTGTCTGACAAGGGAGTAAATGGGGGAATGCTTTACCTAAAGAAATGTTGGCAGCTTCATAAAAGCAACTAATTTAATCATTCTCTGTGGAAGAAATAAAATGACACATTTAACTACATTTATAAGCTAATAAAATTATACGAAAGGAAGTCATTGACTAAAAATGTAAAGCTACTTTCTTCTGAGATGTTTGCATAAAGTATCAATTCACAGTGATTGCATCCTTACTGTACTGACAGGAAAACATGACGCAAAATGAATGACACAATTTACGGGCAAAGAATTGGTGAGAGGTAGAATTTCAGCACAAGGGATCACATCAGTATGGCAATCTCTATCAGATAACTCTGGTGCCGCCTTGTTTCTGTTGCTTGTTATAGCTTTCTACTTTAATGTTGATTTGAATGCTTATATGTATGCACATAGTGCACTACAATATTGTAGCTTCCTGTTTCAGATTTTGTTACTGCTTACTACTTCTGTATTGATTTCAAAGCTTATATGCACCAGGCTGAGATCAAATAGAGTCCTGCTGAATCAGCTTGCTATCCTGTTTAACAACTACGTAAAGAAAGGAAATAAAAACTTTAATTCTAACCACTTTGAATAATGCATGGGCATAAATTCAATAAAAGATCAAGATCTAATTAAAAAAAAAAAATGTTTTCATCATCTGATCATCATGGTTTATTCAATGACAACCTTTGATGTTTTTGAAGTTTGTATTCCCAAGCTCATGGACATAGTTTTATTATCCTGTTCAAGTAAACATTGTTAAATTTCTTGTTTTTTGTAAGAAGAAAGAGATGCCTACAACACTGACTATGTGACTGGAGAGGAAAGCACCTATAAAAAATCAAAACAACTAGTATTTTTTGCTTTTTTAAACAAAAAGAGGATCATACCAATGCACGTGTCATTTCACTGCATTAGTGCTTTGTAATCTAGCACTTATTTGTTTGTCTATTTTGGTTTACCAGGAGAACAAAATGAGCAAAATCAATTTATAGTGGAGGCCCAGGAAAAAAAGGCTTCAGAAATGCAAGATTTATCCATAATAAAACTGTAATTTACTAACTACAGTGACTGTACGGAAGGCTAGGATTCTATTTCTCAACTTACAGACTAGGGTAGTAGTATAGTTTTAAAAAAATGAGACAGGTGTGTGTTTTCCAATTATAGTGGGATCATGATTTTCATCCTTTCTGGGGACATATGACAAGGTACTTGTAAAGAAACTTTATTCAATAGTGTGACCTCTGATGCAGGAGGAATAATTTGGACCTTCAATAATGAATTAACTCTTTGTCCTTGCAAAGATATTGGAGGTGTCATGGGATTTCCCCAATACTGCTTATATGTGTTTTGAAGATGTGGAGAAGGCATATGACAGTAGTACCAAGAATGCCTTGTGGGAACTGTTATAACTGTGCTGGGTTCCTGGGTCACTGCTGAATGCCATTAGTTCCATGTTTTTAAGGAGTGAGATTTGTTTTGCATTTGTTGTGTTAAGCCAAACAGTTCAAGGTGGGCAAAATACTCTACCAAGGGTGTGTCTCATTTTCCTTCTCTTTCTGATTTTCCTGCACAGTTTTCCAAGGTATAGTCTAGTTCTGGAGAATATTCATTTTTAGGGACTGTGAGGATTACATTTTTGTTGTTTGCAGATGTATTTGTCCTCTTAATCTCACAAGTATGTGACTTGCATAATGCAGTTAGCAATTTGTTGCTGAGCATGAGGAGGTTGTGATGAAAATGACCACCTTCAATCAGAGGTCAGGATTATGCTCCAGAAAAAAAGTGGATTTCTCTCTGCAGATGAAGGGGGTGCAGTTACCTCAGGTAAAATAATTTAAGTATGTCTGGGTCTTTTGTGAGATTGGTAAAGTGAGCTCTAAGGATAATAGGATATACAAGGCAATCCGAACAAAAGTCATGTGTGCCTTGCCAATAACTACCCTTAGGCTGCACCATCTTTTTGAGAAAGATGATAGTCTCAATTCGATGGTCACTCTTTGCTACCATTCTCCCTTATAATCATGACCTTTTGATAGTTATTAAAAATATGAAATTATAGATACAAACAGCAAAAATATGGCTGCTTCTCATGGCAGTACAAAAAAAATTTCAAAACACCATCTCTAAATACTTATTTACAATAAACAATTAAGACATAATTGTTACTAAATAAGTACCTTCCAATTACATTCAGAATTTAACCCTTTGGGCATCAGAGTGTCATAGTTCAAAATAAATACAGTTCCCTTAAAAAGCAGCTTACACTACAATTCTGCAACATTATTATATTTAACTTTTTCTGAAATAGTTCCTTCTAAACAATTATTATTTCCACTATGACAAGACATGTAATGAAGAGCTAACGGACTCTCAGTTTTATTATATTTAATATCCCTGAGGTGCTCCTGTAGTCTAACCCTAAAAAACCTTTTCATCTCCCCGTATATAGAACAAACCACAGGAGCACCTCAGGGCATAAATGACACACTCTTTAGTACAGCAAATGCTGTCATCGGCAGTAAACTTAACATTATTAATCTTATCAAAACTATGAGTCACATGGTTACATGCAGAACAACTTCCACATTGAAAAGTCCCAAAATTCTTGAACTCCTTCAGTCTCTTAACTCCCGGGGTGACGTATCTGCTGTGAACAAACATATCTTTGATGCTCCTTCCCCTTGCAGAAGAGAAACATGGTTTACTGGGTAAAAAATCCAAATCTCAAAAATTATTCAGAAATCCCCTATAAAACCTAATGTTCACTATTCTTTCCATAAGCACAGTATACATGTTTACAAACTAGATTTTATTACCAGAAGTGTCACTTTTGTCATACTTTACTAAGCCGTCCATTATTTTTCCTGTCTTTACCTGTCACCTACCCAGTACCAATCTACACCAGGCATCATTTACAACAGAAAAATCATAACCTCTCTGCCTAAACAATTCACAGGTTTTATATACCTCACATTCTAACTCCTCAGGGACATTACACAATCTACTAATACATAAAAGTTCTCCATAGGGCAAAACCTTCATTAAATGTGGCGAATGGCAACTCTTCTCATCCAAAAAATGTAAATCATGACCAGATTTCCTATGTACCCTGGTTTTAATACCATGCCCACAGAGCCTTCCAAAATCAAATCCAAAAAATTACTTTTCCCCCACACTGAACCCTATCAAATTGTAAATCAAAATATTATGATGATGATGATGATGTGTGCCACTGTCTTTGTACTAACAAAGTCACATGGATGTGGTAAAGCTTAATCCCTGACGTATTTTTAATGTTTCTAGCAAATGCATTTTCTGAACAGCAGTTGCTCTGCTTTTGTATTACTTGAGTTACTTTGCAATGTATTTTACAACACTTAATTGCAAGCATATCTTGTAGGGATTACAAGGAGTACTATGAAAAACAAATGCACACACACGCATACACAAAAAAGACTATGAACCTGGATTATGCTGGCACTGGTAACTGACTGCTACAAAATGCTTTACGCACAATCTTCTCATCTGAGGCTATATGTGTGTCAAATATTTTGAAGACTAGACAGACACTTATATGGACACAGAAAATGGAAGATAAATAGTGTACCAAAAATAAACCACAAGAAATAATGTAAAAACAGTACTGATGAACAGTCCAGACATTTAATGTGACTTAAACAGGCACAGATATATTGTATTCAACTATGTCCTGAGTTATATTTTTGAAGACTACATGAAGAAATGCAAAACTATTGTAATGATATGTGCCTCTGCCAATCATGACTCAATGCAATACCTATTTATTGAAGAAGTGCATGAAATAAAGCCTGTTTTTAACCTATTTATCACACCTCAATAAGTTAAAAATGGTTTGCTATAGGTGATACTACATAATTGTTTAGAAAGAAGTCTGACAAGAAAATTCACAAAGATTGTGTTTGGAAGCATTTACACTTAAAAGAACATACGTATGTTTAAGTCAGTTATGCTTTGGAAAGCAGCAACTAAATTCACATTTCTTTTATTGAAATAGAGTTTGGAGCTTTGAAAACTGAAATCTTTAAAGGATGTATGATTAGAAGTGCACTTCATTTGCACAGTTACAGTAATTGTTGTACAGTAATGATGAAGTGGATTACCCATACAGCTCTTTAGAAGAGATCCATTCTTTAAATGACTGAACTTTTACCTCATGTTGTGCATGCCTTAAGGAGAGAGGGTCATATAATTTGGTGGCATTATGCTTTGCTGCTAAGCAGTTTGCCTTTTGCTGGTTTGGACCTAGAATACTATATAACCTCTGTCTGAAGTCAGCATCATGTTTTAGCAAGTCAAATGAAATGATGAGGACAGAAGCAATAAAACTTGAGGTAACGTATAGCCAGCACAGTGAAATGTGGCTGCAATGTTCATGAAGCTTTAGCAATTGTATGACTCTGTACTTCTAATGGTTGGCACAGGACAAAGCACTGGAGACTTCTGCAGGGTAGTCGGGTAATTCTAACTCAAGCTTCCTTGATGCACAGCACAGGGCAAGCAGAAAGTACTTAAATGGAGGTAAGAATTAATTGTTTACATAGCTACTGGCGCCACTGCGTGCAGACATCACAGACACACAGCTTCCAGAGCTCATGTCATGATGATATACATAAAAATGAGTATAAGTCAGTTTACAGAATGCATGGTCATTGACTGCATTATAACCATGGCCAACTCCATTAAAAGCAAACAATGCATTTTCCATATAACTAACACTATAGTTAATTGTAAAACTACTCCATTTGCTTAATGCTGTTCAAGAATGTTTCACTATGGTATAACAAGATATTCAGTAATGCACTTGCAAAGCATTTTAGTAATACAGGGACAACTTATGGGATTGGCTGCTGGGCTGTAGTCTTCCGCCTTAAATGAAAAAATAAACTCTTGTAAAAATAGAAAAGCATATTTCTGTTTTGATGGGAGCAGGAATGGCAGTTCAGAGAACCATTGCTGGGTTGCCGGATAAAGCAGTATAGAGATGTTTCTTGGATGAATCAGCATGGAGCTGTTTTCTATCTCCTACCTGATGTGACTGGTACATGATGTAGCCTGAATGAAAGAGAAATATATTGTGGATGGACTCACAGAGGTATGAGCATGGGGTGAAAAAAGTGAGTGAGTGTTAAATAGTTAGTCCTCTTCCTCCCTTGTGAACTAATGTGGGTTCTAGGGTTATTCTGTTCAGCGGTGTTGCTGCTATCCAACCTATACAGTAGCATTTTTTTATACATTTATCACTATATGTATGTGTGTGTGTGTGTGTGTGTGTGTGTGTGTGTGTGTGCGTGCATGTGTGTGTGTGTGTGTGTGTGTGTGTGTGTGTGTGTGTGTGTGTGTGTGTGTGTGTGTGTATGTGTTTGTGTTTATTTTATTACATGCTGAAGACTGAAGTGAGTTGCAATGTTGTGTGTCTGAGAGAAACAGAAAGAAATATATGTATTACCGTGGCTATTATTTATGTAGTTATTCAGTGATTTGATTAAAATCAGACTCCTGAAGTAGACATAGTAAAGTGGCTGCAGTCAGTAGGCACATCATTGTGGATGTGTGCATATATTTGCCTGCATATGTGCATGCACATGCACTTGCACATGCTTATGTGCAATGAATATAATGGTTTTCACTGCATGCATTTGACAGCAATAAGCTGAAATACATTGTGGTTATTATTGATTATTTATTGATCTGATCATAGTCAGGAATCTGAGGTGTACACAGTCAGTAAAGTGTCTGTGACTGGTAGGCATATTGGTGTAGGTGTGCTTGTATGTCAGGGTGTTGTAATGGGTTGCACTGCATGTAAATGACAGCAATGAGTTGAAATGCATTACTGTGTATAGTCATTCATTCATCTAATCATAGTCAGACATCTTGAGGCATGCAGAGTTAACAAAGGGTCTGTATTTGATTGTCCTCTTTATGTGTGTATGTGTGTGTGTGTGTGTGTGTGTGTGTGTGTGTGTGTGTGTGTGTGTGTGCCAGTGGATTGAGTTGCAATGGGTTACACTATGAGAACAAGTTGAAATACATTAATGTGTTCATTATTTATGCATTCATTCACTTGATCAGAATCAGTCATCTGAGGCATAACATAGTCAATAAGGTGGGTATAGCTGGTAGACAAGAGGCAATCTGTGGATGAATCTGATTGATCCTTACCTTCCTTTGACCATAATTAAATAGTCATTGATTTTGCATGGCAGGGATAGGATTTAATTTCCACAGAAACACTAAAATACATTACTCTGACCATTATTAGATCACAAACGGGCATCTATATACAATCAGTAAAGTGGTTATACTGAGTGGGTACTGAGGCAGTCTGTGGATGAAAATGACTGACCAAGGAAGTTATTTGATCATAATTAAACAGTTACTGAGCTGCCATAATATAGTTCCACCCCATTCCATTCAACACTAACCATTTATTTGCTTCCTGCAGCCCCCTGTTACTTTGAAAATACAATTATCATGGCAGTAATGCTAGATTTAGTGGTATTTCCACATTAATACTTGTTGTCAGTTATAATTGCTCATTAGAACTGATATATATATATATATCTTTGACATGAATACATAAACTTGTTAACTGACGTGGTAGAGCTTGTGACTGTAATGAAAGTAGTGAAGTTGTGATGCTTCATCTCTGGAGGATCTGTTAATCATTACAAAGATTATATTATAAAGCATTTGTGTCAGTAGCTATGATGCAGTTCACCTGTTTTCATAGTGGATACTTTATATTGACTTTTGCTTGTCAGTTTAGCAAACTTTTAACATCTGAACCATATGGCAGCATTGTTCATGTGGCAGGAATATCTCAGGAATTTAATATGATTTACAAGCAGGACAACCTTACCCAGTTGTTAACAAAAGTGGTAATGGATACATCAGAACTTAAGGCCATGGTTTAAGCCAGTCATGAAAATATTGGTCTTGGTGGTCAAGACTGTATATTTAGATAAAACTATAAAGTCCCAGTCTGCCCAAGTAGTGGTGTCCCAGGCCACAACTTCCAGCAACCACTCAGCGATCCAGGCCTTGGAAGACAATACAGCTCACCTGGAAAAAAGACATTGGTGAAACAACTTGAGATTGGTTGGTCTCAAAAGAAGACAGAGAGGGGAATAATGCATTAATATACTTGGAGAAGCAACTGCAGTAGGCAATGCAGTTATCTTTCTCACTAATTGTTAACAGAGTACACTAGTCTTGAAATACATTCCCAGGTAATAACCACAAATTCACAGCCCTGATATTCAAAATTCTGAACTATAAAGGCAAAATAATACCCTGTCTAATATTAGAGAATACATATTTTATTCTGAGTGACTGTACAGGGGTACTACATTATGATCTGGTAAATAGCATGCCAGTCAAAACATAGGCATTTGAGGAAGTGAGGAGGCCATTTTCCCAGTATGGCATTCCATTGTTCTTTGAGTTCCTGATAAGAGTCTCAATAAACTAGTTACCACAAAATTAACTCTGGAAATGCAGAAGTAGCTTTCACTTTTCTTCTTGCTGACTTAAAATGTGACCGAACATGTGGACAGTATATTTGCCATACCCTTGCTACTACCAAGAGGCTGCCTTGTGGACCACACACCCACACTAGAATAAGTATTGCCCTGTCAAGTATACTATGTTGTTCAGCTAATGGAAAGTCTCCACACATTCCTGATAAACCAACATTGAGATTTTACAAGTCTAAGAAACCTTCTGTAAGGAACTGTGGCATCCACATCGAACAGATTTTTGATATTATATGGAAAAGGAGATCGATCTTTGGTTAGGGGAAAACTACTGGACATAGAACGTTTCCTAGCACCTTCTGCTTCTGGAACTACTGAACCAGCTTTAGAAGCAGAACTTGTTTCTGTCAAAAATAGGCAAGCTAAACCTATCAAGAATCCTGCTTTAAAATATAACAAGAACTCTTATGACTGACTTGATTTTTAGTTTATTGTCTTTTTTTAGCTAACAGTAGTGACTGTTCTTGGTCCAGTGAGCTACACTAGAAGTCAGCCTTGGCTGTATGAGTGTGTTTAGCAATACCTGTATTTCTAGGGTTTGTGGTTGCTTCATTTGTTAGGTGAAACTGTATTTGTACAGGCCCTTTCTAAGGTGCACCTGGACATTAATCTTTAGTACTGGAGTGGAAACTGATGCTTTAAGTTTAACTTTTGATTAGATACCTGTCAAGTTTTAGATTGTTAGTGTGTATTTCAATTGTTGGCATATGGAAACTAACCATCAATGCAAGGGGTCTTAACTCAGCTATTAAAAGGGACCATATGCTAAATATGTTCAGGAGGTTACTGACAGATATGATATTTCTACAAGAGCTTTAAACTGTACAAAAACATCAGATATGTGCATTCTTTAAATTGAAGGTTATGAGAGTTTGCAGCTTACTGGACTCCTAGTAACACTGTTAGTTATTCAGTGTCTTGAATGGGTTGTTCAGGTGGTCTTTAAGAACATGGAAAGGGGGTAAAAATATAAGACACCACCAATAGCTGTACTATAGTAAGAAAGTTTTTTGGGGTGCCAGTTTAGTTGCAGTAATTTCCAAAATGTTTCTGCATAAACATTCGATTGCCACACTTCCTGAGTTGTAAATGAGAACATGATGTTACTCTTGAATATGGTTGCAAAACTTTTTGGCAGAATTTGGGTAAGGTGTCTTCAGCATCTCATACTGGAACTAGTGGGTGCATAACAGGATGGGTTTATTACAGGCAGAATCTAAGGGCTCTAATTCCCATGATTCATGAAATGTGTGTGCACAAGGATCCAAAGATTAGTGTATTTGCTGACTTTGAACAGGCTTTTAATTCACTGTTCAAACCTTACATATTGTGAACATTAAAGCACAATACCCTTCTATCATTGCACATGACTGCTGCTCAAGTCCTGTAGAACATGGCTGGGGTACTTACCAATGCCTGAGTTTTGGATTATTTCATTCTTTGTTAGGGTACCAGGTGGGTTATACAAGCTTACCAGCAATACCTTGATTTATCCTGCCGTAAGACCTGCCTTCTTCTCCAGGAAAGAACTGCTGAAGAATGCAATGCTGTCAAACATAAGTGACAAAATTGGTCATCCTTATTAGTGCATGCTAACCCTAGCCCTAACCCTGCCCCTAACCTCAATCCTACTCCTACTTCTCAGCTTAGAAAAACCCTATCCTCAACACCACCAATATTCAGACAAATAATGTCTGAATTTAGTAGAAGGATTTTGGTTAATGAACAACAAAAGGAAATTATCTGCTTTCCTTTTAAATTCTGTTTTATGATGTTTTGGGCTTTTTTGTAAGTTGACTTTTAAAATGCCAGCATTGAAACCCTGTATTTCGATACATGTACCTCTCTCTCTCTCTCTCTCTCTATATATATATATATATATATATATATATATATACTGCTTTTTTGTAAACAAACAGGTGGTGGTACGCATTTATTGCATTTGGGTCACCCCCCCCCCCCTCACAGCCATTCCAGTGTCCCATTATTTGGCTATTTCTCACAAGTTGCCATAAACACTGTTCAAAACTCTCAGTGTGCATACTGCTTTCTGCTTTATTTCTACAATGATTACAGATATTTGGATTTAATTTAAAACTTTTATTTCAAATTTTCCAACACAAGCACTGATAGACATTTGCTAAATAAAGCAATACAGTCTCACAATGAAAACATACTTAGCATTAAAACTTCTGTGACTTTGAAACTCGCATTCTTTGAAACAGCATTGAAACCCACATTCAAAGAAAATGCATCTGGCCAGTGGCAGATTAAGTTTACCTTTGGGCTGTTTTCAAATCATAGACCCCTTGCACACATTTTTAGGACCATGCAAAATTTCTTTGATTCACCTTCCTGATTGTATTAAATTATATCCACTTGTTAGAGCATGTTTTAAATTTATAGCCCGTAAGCAAAGAAACAAAACATATGAACCAATAATGCCAAAACTGCCCAATTCAGAACATTTTAACCATAAAACACCACTCAAACTTCTGTCATTACAACCCACCAATATCAGTCAATATGCACAGTCTCGGCAGAAGTAAAAGTCATCTGAATAATTCCACATTAAAGAGATCTGACTGTAACTAATGAAAAGGTTGATGCTAGCAAAAAACTTTATATTTAAGTATTTCATCTACAAATTCACTGCCTGCTGCCATTGAAGAATAAATTGCCTATGTTACATTAAAATGATAAGCTGGTAATATTGCAATAGGGAATGGATGGCAAACTAAAACAGGTTCATGGTTACTAGGCATCTTATCCAAAGGAGGACATACTCAGGACTGCAGCACCCCACCCTCTTAAAATCCAACACAGTATCAACAATCCATCTACATGCCATGGGAATAGAACCCACAGGTTTCTGCATCAAAACA